>NC_090279.1:200262709-200387709 GCF_040414725.1 Anabrus simplex
ACTTTTTTAGGATTGTGTATTTTTGCCTCTAATGGACAATCCTGATTATCTCTGCCCTTAATTTTTGTGCAAAAAGAAAATAATAAAATGGAAAGGTATTCTGGAATTCTTATGCCAGTTCAGATAACATTTTTTATTATTTTGACTCCCTTTTCAAACATTTAATATATTTTTAGACATTTTTTTTTACCAATGGTTCTGATCGTTGCTCAACATATTAGCAGTGAAAAGGTTAAGAAATCAGATGCAAGTTGTGGGAAAGAGGAATCGTGGGTGTCCAAAGGGGAGTTCGATGGATCTGGTGCAACAAGATCTGACAGAAAAGAATGTAAATACTGAAGTAGCCCAGCACAGAGAATAATGGGGGAAACTGCACTCCCCCAGTGTAGAATAAGCTGAAGTAGTAGTAGTCTCCTTCACATTTGATCAAACCTTGTAAAATAGCTTGTCGATTTCTGAAGAGAAATTTGTTGTATGATAGGCTAGCACTCAAAGGGTTAAATGTGGTTCCAGTGCAGGAAACATATTTTTCTGTAGCCATTGATGCTTTCACGGTCTGTACTTATATACATGATATTGGCTTTTGGGCTTATGCTGTGTCAAGAATATAAGGTGCAGTTATTTACGTTTCACAGAGAACTTTGCTCTACGTGTTCAGAAGAAAATCTTGGCTGTCCACGAGAAAAGCTTCTCAACCTTGTTTGAGAGACGCAGAGCAAAGTTCTCTGCGAAACACAAGGAATTTCACCTTATTTTCTTCGCACGGCATAAGGAAAAATATCAAGAACTAAACTGACATAACTGCTTTATTATTGAGGGCAAAATATATGTCAACCAGTGTTTGTTAATTTTATTGATGTTCATGAAAAAACAATTTTCACTTCCCACCTAACTTCACCGAAATGTTCTTTTTTGATATTGAATTTCCAGGTGATTTTGTTAATTGTAGAAAATCATTCTTGGTTACTGAGTCCCGAAGTGGATGTCTTGCCCCATCTCTTGCTTCCGCTTGCCGGACCAGAGGAATTTCCTGACGACGAGGTGGATAACCTACCTCCCGAACTGCAGTACCTTCCACAGGATAAGAGGAGGGAACCAGATCCTGATATCCGGAAGATGTTGCTGGAAACTTTGTTGCAGGTAAATCGTCTACATATAAATAAGGGAGATTGGAAATTATGTTGGAAGTAATGGAATTTATGTTTTGAATGTCCTGTCTCTCATAATCATCCTCCTCCTTTCCTCTTATTCAGCTCCTGGCAGGTTGGGGCATTTATGGCACTTCTTCTCTTCTTCCACCCTCTTCGACTATTTTGTCCCAGTCCAATTTTCATGTTGCACTTCTTTTTATCGAATCAATCCATCTTGTTCTGTAGGTGGGCCGGCGCAAGGTTCCACATGACAGCTCTGCAAAATATTGGTCACTCTGCAATACCATCTGGAGAAAACAAGGAATGGCCTGAGGGCATTTCCAAGTTTCTCAGGAAATAAGAAATAAGGGATCCGCAGTTACAACATTTATTATATTAACAATGCAAAGATAACAAAGACTAGAGGGATTTTGACAATAATTAATGATTGTATATTGTATTAAGCGCATGGCCTTGAGCAAAAGGTAGCCACCGGCTGTGCGTATAAAAATGTTAATATAAGTAATACTGTTGTCTTACGACACCTGAGAAATTCAGAATATCTGAGTAATCTTATTATTCTGAAGGCTGGTCAAAACCAGACCGATAATTGAAGATAAATAACATGAATAATTAGATAAATATTAAAGTTATCAAAAGAATAACAAGGTTGAACGTACGAAATTTTGATAACAAAAGTTTACACAGTAAAGTTACAATTTGGATCAGAAAAAAAGTTTCCACAATTCCCGCAAACTATTGTAAATAGGAAAACGTGTTCTCTCAGAGACTGTTAGATAGCTCTACAATACCAGAACATGGCACAGTCGTCATACGGGTGCTGAAAGTACGAGCGCAAGTCTAATATTTTAATGTCGAACCGCACTCGACATAGGAGTGCAAAAGGTTAAAAGAATGATCTTGATGCTGGGGCTGTACCTTAATTTAGGCCATGGCCGCTTCCATCCAACTCCTAGGCCTTTCCTATCCCATTGTTGCCATAAGATATATCTGTGTCAGCACGACGTAAAACCACTAGCAAAAAAAATTTGAGAAGATTTTCCACTGTGAACGAACACGTGAAAGATGACACTCTCGTTCTCCACCATAAATAAAGATATCTTACATATAACCAAAAAATGAACTTTATTAAACATTTTAGAAAATATTGATATAAACCTGTATCAAAAATACAATCCCATCTATAATCTTAACAAAATCCAAGAAAAATCTAACATCCTGTTTGACACAATAATTGAGAATGATCTGAACCAATTAAGTCTGTCCCAACATGCATTACTGGTCCATCCTTCCACTCACTCTCCCCCCCCCCCCCCCCCCCCCCCCCTCACCCGCTGTTTCCCACACCCAACACACCATCAGAATGGTCGGCAGTCAATGTGGAGGTCAACACCGACCCAACCTGATGTATACAAACCCAGGGCTTGAGAAAAGAGGAAGCAAGTAATATTTTGTGACTCTTCGTATTATCTTTTACTTCTACTTCATTTTTTCATTCTCACGCTCGGCTTTTTGGTTTTCACTTTTAGATCCTGGCTAAACTTGCATTTTCCACGAAGAAATTTTACGGATTTTAAAACTTTACTAGTTGTATTAAATACGGTTGGACCCAAACCTGTTACAACTAAATTTGTCCAACATTGAAGCTATGAACATTTTAAACATAGATTTTCATTGCATTTGTTGATTGTAATTTATTTCAAGTTTTTTAATGTATCACTATTTTTGTATATGTCTTTCTTCTTTATGTTATTTTAGCTGGTGATGACCTCTAGGCTAGGTCGAAGCATGTCCTATATAGCATTTTAGACAGGCCCTTTATCAAATGGCAAACGTGTATTGAAGAGGTGGACTTGATACAATTAAATCCTTTTAGAATTTTATCTTAGATATTTAAAGTCAGTACGAAACCGGAATGAAGTTCATTACTTGTAATCAGAGGGACGGAGGTCAAGGCGACTATGTTTAGATTCGGTACTTAATTATTTAAATGTAAGAAGAGGTAAGAAACAAAACTATGCTACAGAACTAATTACAAATAGAGGATTGTGGAGGTGTGTAGTTGATTCACAGAGGGTTGCAGACTGAATGTTGAAAGGCGTAGCAGTGTACAATGAAGATATATTATATTTGGTGGATGTTTAAGGAGAGATCATCATTTAGTAAAGGAATAACCGTCATGTTCCAGCTGTGCGCCCTCAGGGAGTCCCGAGAACTGATGAGATCGCGTAACGTGTACCTGATCCTGAGGGAGCTCCACAAGTGGGAAGAGGATCGTGCCGTTCTGTTGGCCTGTGAGAATGTTATAGACATCCTCATCAGGTTGGTACTTTGTTATGTTTTTTGAATGCATTATGTAACTGCAGTTTGTATATTGTTCACCCACCTCTAGTGACTGAGAGTATTAACTCCTCAGCGATGGGCAACATGAGTGCCGCTTTGCCCAGCGGACAAAGTTAATTCAGAATGAGTGCAGTTTGCCGACCACCTGTTTGAGCGCCATTGCTGTGGTGTTTGTAAACAAGTCTTCATGGGATCTGCTTTGCTATTCTATTTCATTTTATTTCCTAGTTTTCTGTTTGTTGGTAGGTGTTTACTTTTGTACATATTTTCTTACTTGATTGATTACATACATTTTTAATAATAATGTTATTTGCTTTACGTCCCACTAACTACTCTTTTACGGTTTTCGGAGACGCCGAGGTGCCGGAATTTAGTCCCGCAGGAGTTCTTTTACGTGCCAGTAAATCTACCGACACGAGGCTGACGTAGTTGAGCACCTTCAAATACCACCGGACTGAGCCAGGATCGAACCTGCCAAGTTGGGGTCAGAAGGCCAGCGCCTTAACCGTCTGAGCCACTCAGCCCGACACATACATTTTTAGTAGAGTGTGTGTCTAAATATGGCATCTTCATTACGGAAAATTATTGATGAAATACGGTAAAATATGTTGGATGATGAAAGTGTTGAATCTGAATTTGAGGATATTGAGAAAGGACCATCAGATTTAGAGTCGGATTCGAAATTTGTATCAGCTGTTCCTTTGCATCAAATACCCTAAAGTGAAAGTGATGACAAGCCTGCCATACAGCAACCTATTGTAACAACATAGTCTGAGGTCACACGACCTGAGCAAGACATGCCAATACATTTTCTATGATATTTTTAAGAATATACCTCTCAGAGTAATGAAACTTTTGCTAGTGCATTACTGATATATTGTTGACAATCCGTATATCTCAGTTTCTTTGTGACACATTTCTGTTTTGTGTACAAATCAAAACTATTATTATTATTATTATTGTTTTGAATTTAGGATTTATACTTTTTGAACAGACTGTACGTTTTTCTAGTCAAAACATTTATGCAATTTCGTGTGAACACGACAATCCTCGGTGTATTAGCTTTATGTAGATACTAGCTGTTACCCACGGCTTTGCCGCAAGGATTTTGTAAGTTCATGAAAATTGTTCCTCGGTACTGCACTGAGAAATTATCTGAAAATCCCTAAAGTATAAAGACTCGCCGAAAAATTGCATTTCATTTACCTCAGAACCTCTTCGTAAACCATGTTTGTGGCATTTCCTTTTGGGGCTAAGATGACGAAGCTACTGGCAGAGCTAAATCTGAAACATGCGACATGGAACTCTACATGTGAGAAACAATTCTCTTTTTAAGTCGAAAAAAAGAAAGGGTTTCTTTATTTCTAAAAGAGATTCCAAATTCCAATTTTCACGTCTGTAACATCTTGGTCTTTGAGATGTAAGTATCCTCATAAAGAGAATTCAACCCCTTCCTCACTTATTTTCGATCTCCAGCTTATGTTGTTTTTCTAAAAACAAGATTATACCAATTTTCACGTCTGCAACATGTTAAGTTTACGAGATATAATCATTTTATAAACAGCCCCACTTCTTGGCTGAGTGGTCACCGTTAAGGCCTTCGGTTCACAGGGTTCTGGGTTCCATTCCATGCTGAGTCGGGGAATTAAATCATGTGTGATTAATTCTTCTGGCTTGGAGACAGGTTGTTTGTATTTGCCCCAACACTCTCCCCTTCATATTCACTCAACACATCACTTTACCAACCACAACAGGAACATACAATAGTAATTACATCCCTGCACAGAGGGTTGGTGCCAGGAAGGGCATCCAGCCATAAAACAGGGTCAAATCCACTTCGCACCCGCGACTCCATGGGAAAAGCGGTAGAAGAAGATACTCATTTTAAAAATTCACCCACTTTTTAATCATTATTTCATCCCTTAAGTGGATTTTCCAAAAAAGTGTGTTCATTTTCTCTTAAAGAAGCTTCCAAGTACCAATTTTAACGTCTGTAACATCTTCAGTTTCCGAGATATATGTATCTTCATATAAATAATTCAACTCCTTCCTCACTTCTTTTCACCTCCTGCCCCCATCACCCCTTAAGTAAGTGGATTTTCTGAAAGCAAAAATTGGTGTTCTTTTATTTTTAAAGTAGATTCTATTTCTGTAACATGTTAGGTTTTGGTGATATATTGCAGATAATCTCGCTGCTGTAGAATCTTGCAGCTGATGTTGCCATGGTTACAGCAGTTCATTTCTTTATCCGATTCCTAGAGCAGGGGTTAGTGTGGTGCCAATATCTCCATAACAGTTGGTTTTCGGGCCTTAAAACATGGTTTTCGGGCCCATAGGGCTTACCGAGTTTTGTTCTTTGTGTCACGGGGCTTAAATTGAGCTTTGTCTTGTCCCTGTACAACAAATTCAATGTTTTGCCTATTTATTTATTTATTTATTTATTTATTTATTTATTTATTTATTTATTTATTTATTTATTTATTTATTTACATAGTTTACGCCCACATTGGAGCACTTAAATCAAACCCAAATACATTTACGTTAACAAAGAATTAACGGAAGATTTAGCTTGCATCATCTTCTTACTTTCCCTAAACCTCTTCATTCTGGCTGCCCTTTCTTCATCAGATATGACATATTGTTTGTGTTCTACAGTTTTTAATGACAATCTTATTTGTTTGTTCTTGAGAAACCTTTTTTCTTCTCTATTTTCAATTTGCTTCATTGTAATATTCAGCTCTTCTAAATCATTCTGAACTTCTTTAAACCAATTATTTTTTGTTTTACTTTTCCAAAAGTAATTAATTAGTTGTTTTATTATCCTATTATCATTTAATCTAGAAAGATGACAGAAAAAGGCAATTCTTCTTTTTCTCATCGTATCTATTATAGATTCACTTTCCCTATAAACCACTGCATTAGGCAATAATCTCCATTGTCCATCCACCTGATGTTTTTTATTAATGATTGTTCTGAGTATCCTTCTGTCAACCGTTTGTAGTGTATCAGTTGTTGCTTTGGTGTTCAATTTAAATAATGTTTCACAAGCATAAGTTGCTTCAGGTTTAATGACGGAACAGTAATGTTGAAGTATAGCATTTATTGAAAGAGATTTTTTCTTGTACGTTGGCCATGTAATTCGTTGTGCTTTTTTTTAACTTAAATGTTTTGCCTATATTAACCTAGTATTTTTATATCACCTCCGCCCCCCTCGAATTGTTTTGAAAATAAAATATAGCCCATGTCCCTCGGGGATAATGAATATTTACATTAGTAAAATAATTTTCAGAATCGGTCCAGTAGTTCCTGAGATTAGCCGTTACATAAAACTAACTTTACCTCTTTATGTATTAGTATAAATACAAAACTTCAGAGATTTATATCATACCCCGTGGATATTTTGCGTTTTATTGAGGCAAGTAAAAGCTCTGGAAGGATACCATCCAATGCAGCATTATAGAAAGAAACCTGGACTGGGACACAGTGTTGGAGGAGGAGTGGTGGAAAGACCGAAGAAAGTGGAGAGGAACCATATTTGCCCCTACCCGGCTACAGCTGGATAAAGGGAAATGATGATGATGAAGTAAAAGCTGCCGTATATGGCTGCCACCACAGCATTGGACATTGTTAGTTCTATAGTCTACCAATGGAGAAGAGACCTTCCATATTTTGTACGGAATTTTTTTTTTTTTTTTTGCAACTTACTTTACGTCGCACCGACACAGATAGGTCTTATGGCGACGATGGGGCAGGAAAGGCCTAGGAATGGGAAGGAAGCGGCCGTGGCCTTAATTAAGGTACAGCCCCAGCATTTGCCTGGTGTGAAAATGGGAAACCATGGAAAACCATCTTCAGGGCTGCCGACAGTGGGGTTCGAACCCACTATTTCCCGGATGCGAGCTCACAGCTGCACGGTCCTAACTGCACGGCCAACTCGCCCGGTTTGTACGGAATTGAAGTGAAGTTCTGGTATTTGCATTGGTTGTTTCACAATGCAATGAAAGCTAGGGTAATCGTTGCCTCGGGAACTTTGAGCGGAAGAACTGGGAATAATTGTTCAAAGGTTCATTCGGAAATAGCGGTAGGTTAAAGGGACAGTTAAAGAGGGCAAATTTACTTTAAAAGGAAAAAATTACATGTATCCTCCTAATTCAGTACAAAACGTAATTCCATCATTAGATGGAGCAATAAAATTCAAACATGTTTTGACTCGTTTGAGCCATTTTCAGTGAAATAATGGGGGAGGTTAAAGTAATCTACATAATACAAGCTAAAAATGTGCTAAAAACACAATGAAGGAACAAATGAAAAACAAAAGAGACAGGCAGAAATAAAAACAATAACAATTACAATGTTTACATCACTAGATGGAGCAATAAATAACTCACTGAGACAAATTCGTTGAAAAAAAGGGGTTAATATAAAACATAATTGAATCCAAAAAATGTGCCAAACCTAAGAAAATAAAATGAAAGATTACAGACGGAAATGAAACAATAAGTTGTAATAGTGAGGTTGCAGACCTCTTAGACTAAAAATTTTCATTTTTTTTTCAACAATTCAAAAAAACTGGACGAAATCACTGTGTTGAAAATTCAGGCTAACATTCTGTCTTTGTAGAAACACTATCCCACAAATGGCTAGGAGAGGAGCGAAAAAGCTTGAGAAACCATGTTTGAGAGGAGACAACGTGCCAGGTGAAATGTACGTGATGAGTGATGGAAAAACGCCGATGAATTTAAAATTTTAGAATAGCATTCTCAATTTTTTCTCAGTTTAGCGGTCCCCTTCTTGAAGATTACTTCCAGTGTTGGGGTAGGTGTGTTTGCCTTATTTTAAATGGTCGGGAGGGCAGCGACAAAATTGAGAAGCTGTGTTAAAGAAGTAACTGTAAGTGACCATAGTGGCAATCGTCAATCAAGTTCCAATCTGTAATAGAAAAAATGGGGTTGTGTGAGAAACTTGGGCTGATAAGTAAAAAGTTTAAAATGGGTGTGAAGAAAACGTTAAAAAACTTACGGTACTTAAAAGGTGGTTGTCCTCTCGAACCGGCCTGGCCTTCTCAAATTTAACGGTCGCGTTTGTACAATCGAGTCTATTGTTGGCTCAGCTGTGTTTGCGAGGATGGGTGGAGCGGAGGGGGAAGGGGAATGCAGGGCTGTCGGGGAGGGGGGAGTGGTAGTGAGTTGAAGAGATCGAGGCAGGGTTTGTTTTTATTCTAGGAGTTCTGACAAATGTATGGAATGAATGTTTCAAGTAGAATGTTTTTTTTTTCGTTGATTTCATTTAAATTGTGAGAGGGATTCATAAACTGAACTAAATCGACGTGGATGCTCTCGAACGTTGAGTAAGTTGCCTTTTTGCTCATAATGTAATATCTTTAGATCTTTATCTATTGATTTGTATCAGTGGCTGGATGCTTTATGATGTTCACTCATAGCTGAAATACGATTATATTTGAGAGCGTTGCAAAGTTCGGCATATCTTATGACAAAATTGCAGCCTGTTTTGATCCACATAGCTGGAATTACAGGATTGGCATTCTAATTTGTAAACTCCCGAGTTCAGATACCTATTATTAATGTTATTATTGTTATTGTTGACAGTGTGTGGATTGAAAATGAGTTTGGAGTTGGTGTGGGAGGTTCTAAATGCTATTTTGATGTTGTGTTTTTTTTAAATATTAGAAATTTGGTAAATGCTGCTATTATTGAAAGTGAATGTGGAAAACTTTTCTTTAGGAACTGAATCTTTTCCTAGTGTAGTTTTGGGTCTGCTCTTGTATCTATTGATGATTCTGCTGATGAAGGTTCTACTGAAACCGTTGTGTTCTGCAATATTGCAAATAGTATTAATTTCGTTTTTGTAATTCTTGCAAGATAAAGGAACAGTTAATGCTCGGAGTACCATGCTATTGTTAGCTGCTTTCTTATGTGTGTCTGGGTGCACAGAAGTTTGTTGGATGGTATTGATGGTGTGGGTGGGTTTCCTTATGTATTAAAGCATAAAGTGTTGTTGCAGTTGTGTATAATGGTTAAGTCCAGGTAATTGAGAGCTTTGTTGTTTTCTAACTCTATATATCAGTTTATAATGATGTATTATTAGCATCATCCAACATTTTTTTTTTATTTTTTTAAATTCTGAACTTCCTCTAGCCTGATGCTTGCTTTCTTCTTGTCATGACCTCAAGTAGAAGAAACCTGTGTACACATACAAGTAAATGTCATTTAATGTGATCTTTCCAGAACTGAAGAAGAAATTGGAGAAAGTAATCTTCGCAGCATCGACGTACCTGAAGATCTACAGAATAAGTTTCAGAAGATGGATGAAGATTTTGTCAATACATGAATTATTTGCCTGTAAATCCTGTTTTTTAACTATATTATTATTATTATTTTAATTTTATTTAATTATTTTAATTATTATAAGGTCAAACTTTATTATTAAAGAGTAATAAATTGTGGTTATGAACCAAAATTAATATCTTAATCATTTTGTCTTTCCTTAACTAAACCTACCAAGTGACTGCTGCAGATTACGAGGTGTCGTGTAGTCGGCACGACGAAGCCTCTGGGCTGTTATTCTTGGCTTCCTAGACCGGGGCAGCCGTCTCGCTATCAGATTTGTGGAAATACTCAGATGGCTCTTCAATTGTAATGACGTAAGCCGAGTAGACCTCGAACCAGCCCGCAGATTCAGGTAAAAATTCCTGACCTGGCTGGGAATCCGAGACCTCCAGGTGAGAGGTAAGCACGCTATACCTACACTGCGGGGTCGGCTATTTTGTGTCTCCTAGTTCAAATTTATTGATTAGATGGAGCAATTGCACTAGTTTTTTCAGCTTATATTACTGTTATTTAAAAAATTAAGTTCTCTGAAGAGAATCATAATTTAATTTCAATTACAAGTACAGCAAAATCTCCATACATTGATTACTGGATAATCGCGTCTGTAACGATAAAATATTCTGGTCCTGTTATTATTAATTCAAGGTAAAATTCCTCTTGATTTTATAATAATGTTATTTGCTTTACGTCCCACTAACTTATCTTTTACGGTTTTTGGAGACGCCGAGGTGCCGGAATTTAGTCCCGCACGAGTTCTTTTACGTGCCAGTAAATCTACCGACACGAGGCTGACGTATTTGAGCACCTTCAAATACCACCGGACTGAGCCAGAATCGAACCTGCCAAGTTGGGGTCAGAAGGCCAGCTCCTTAACCGTCTGAACCACTCAGCCTGGCCCTCTTGATTTAACGGTACTCTTCTTAGTGATACATCTCTACATTATAATTGTCTTTTCAAACCCCAGTGATGTGCTTTCCTTCCGGTAATACGATAATCCAAACACGAAAATAATTTGGAACATCTGTTACTGCCATACAAAGATTGAATTTTCCTATTGTGTAAGCAGAGGAAGCAATAGTCTGTATAACTGTTTTACTTACCTGCGGGGTGGGTTTGTTGCGCAACTCTGGGAAGTCCAGTAAGATCTAGGTAGTGTGCCGTCCGACAGTACTGCAGCTATCGTACAACTGCTTAGTCCCCTCATCTCCTTTTGGCATGTTTTTGTACATTCCAAGGACTGTTGTAATGGTAGCAGTGAATCTCAACACAGTTGGGTCTTTGTGTGTTCCTCTTTTTGTGAAACAGACTGCCATTTCTGATTTCTTTAATCTTTTCACTGCCATGTTTTGACTAGGTGAATGCTCTGGGCCAGAATACAGTATTTTAACCCATTCAATGCTAAATCCATATATATACGTTATTGAATGCCATGCTTTTTCCACTGAACCCGCACATATACGTTTTTGTACAGTGCCTACTTCACCGATCTCATATATGTTCAAAGAAGTTCTGTAAGGCAAATATACCACTCCATTTCACATGTTTTGAAAGCGATCTGATATTATTTTAGCTTTGTTGGAGTGGAACATCTTTCTCACTAATGTGTAGCCATCAAGGCATCTTGAAGTATACATTCATCTTTGTTGACAAAGTAATTCAATGTTTCCTCATAAATAGTGATTCCGGAGAGCTGTATTTTGATATTGAAGAGGGAGAATATATAGGGGGTGATACTGAACTGCAAGAAAGTGCCAGACAAAGTACACTGAAACCTCATTAATTCGAAGTTCTTGGGATGCAAATATCAGACTTTGAATTATGCGACTTTGAATTAACTCGTAATTTAGAAATGCCAACCCTTGCCGCGTCACAAAATATTCTAAGACTCATTTCTGCATGCATTTAATCTTGATTCAGGAAAAGAACTATCCAAAATGTATCCAACATGGTGCATTTAGAGTATTTAAATATAGCGCTTGGATAATGTTCTGACAAACATAACCTCACACAACGAAAGAGAAAAGAATCATGATTCAGAAACAAGGACTAAATATGCTGGCTCCCTGTGCAAATGCTTTATTTTTTGGATTACTGTACTGTTTGCATTTTTTAGGTGGCTTGTGCTTGCACGAAAGTGCCCGACGCCCTTAAAGCATCCTGGCTTATCGAATTTTCCTCTGACGAGGGGAGGAATTTTTGCTTCCGTGTGTGTTGCAACACAGTACAATTACCCCCACCCTTGTACGTTTTCCCAACTGGCACTTCTCTCCTTCAAAACTATAAGTCTGTTTGGGCTCGGCATTAAAAACACAATGCAGTTTCATCGGCATTGACAAGGTTGATTGAAATAATAACATTAAGTTATTTATTAGACCACCTAATCAATACAAAATCGTCTTGGATGATTTACATAAATTTTTTAACTAATAGTGGTACATGTTTCGCCTTCCCTGAAGGCATCACCAGCCATAGTCTTAACCTTAAATTAAAAATAAGCATCTAAATAACATGTAGTAATGAAATGAATTTTAAAATCTTGAAGAGATTTGAAGTAAAATAACATTAAAAATAACAATGATGGTTTGAAAATACAATGTGATGAGATATAATAGTGGAAGTATTAACAAAATTAACATTAGAAGGCTGTTAAAATAAGTGCAATGGATAAAACAACAGATTGTTATACAACAAGTAGTAAGATTGCATAAAAGTAAAGTTGATAGTCTGGCGGTTATAATTAGACGATGGCGTAAAATCGTATATTGTTATTTTTAATGTTATTTTACTTCAAATCTCTTCAAGATTTTTAAATTAATTTCATTACTACATGTTATTTAGACGCTTATTTTTAATTTAAGGTTAAGACTATGGCTGATGATGCCTTCAGGGAAGGCGAAATATGTACCACTATTAGTTAACAAATTTATGTAAATCATCCAAGACGATTTTGTATTGATTAGGTGGTCTAATAAATAACTTAATGTTATTATTTCAATCAAATATCATCAATACGGACCAAAAATGATATTTATTACATGCATTGACAAGGTTGTTCGGTGAGTACGAATTGATTATATAAGGCATGCTTTTTTGCCAACTGTGGGCCAGTGTTGGCGGATTCTGCTTCTTCGCACACTGCCTGCTACGTGCGTGATCTTGTGGCGTTCTGTAAAACGCTGAATACAAAAGAATTATGATTTCACTCAAACTTAGCAGGTATGAAGCACACTGTAGACACACCAAAGTGAGTGAAAGTGCGGAAAGATACCCCTGCACGTTCCGGAAGACATGTTCTACCACGATGCAGATAAATTCTGAATTTAAATTATTCTGTAAAATATTATATTTTTAAATGTAAAGGCAGTTTTGAATTAAAAATCTGAATTTCAGTAATGGGAGAGATATTGTTCTTCGAATTACGAATTATTCGTATTTCGAATAAAATAATTTAAATAACTTGCGAAACCGTACCTCATGTTTCAGGGAATGAGAGCTGCTTCAAATTAGGCGGGATTCTGAATTATCGAGGTTGTATTGTATGCAGTAATGATGAATCTGATGTGGAATTGTCACACTCTCCTCAGATAAGATTTTTTCAAATCTTAATGATTTTCATAATACTAGTTTTTGGATTAACAAAATTTTATTATGTATTTCAATAATAGTATCACTGAGTGGAGTAGCCATGCATGTTAATATGCTATGGCTATGGAGTCAAGCTCTGTATTTGGGAGGCGCTTGGGTTCGAACCCCACCATCAACTGTACTGGAATTGGTTTTCTGTGGTTTCCCAAGCAAATGCCAGGACAGTTCCTATTCATAGGCCACAGCTGATTCCTTCTACTTCCTTACCTGGCTTCACTCGCCTTCATTCATTTAATATTCATTATCATCTCAACTGAGGTTGGCGTTGGGAAGGGCATCCGGCTGTAAAAAACATGCTGTAAAATATCGTCTCACCTCATTCCCCAGCCCGTATTGGGCAGTGGGACTAAGGAGTCGATATGCATTCCATTAATAGTAGCAGTAAACATTTATCTGTAAAGTGCTTCAACCTTAAAAAAAAAAAAAAAACCTGGCCCCAGAGGGTTCGCCTGGAGCCTGTTCCATGGACAAACTTTGCAACTTTTCAATTTTTGCAAAGTGCAAAGTCTTTCTGTTCCACCATATTCTTGGTTTTATTTTTCAATTTTGTCACAAGCAAAAAGTCTTGGTAAATGAGTGATCCGATCAAGTTTATTCTGTAGGCAAACTCCATGATTTTAATGCTTTATTTTTCGCGGCAAACTTGACGGTATAATTGTGGTATAGTTAGTTTTAGTTTTGATCATGGGAGAGAGAGATTATTACAAGAAGCTGGCTGTGCTGGAAGTTGTCAAGGAGAAACGGCACATCCTTTTTGGCAGCTTTAAAAATACCCAACCTCTCAGATGAAATGAAATGTCGTATAGCTTTTAGTCTCGGGATATCCCAGAACAGGTTCGGCTCGCCAGGTGCAGGTCTTTCTATTTGACGCCTGTAGGCGACCTGCGCGTCGTGATGAGGATGAAATGATGATGAAGACAACACATACACCCAGCCCCCGGGCCATTGGAATTAACCAATTAAGGTTAAAATCTCCGACCCGGGACCCTCTGAACCGAAGGCCAGTACGCTGACCGTTCAGATGACACATATCAATATTAATGAGAGTACCGTCAACCCATCCACACACAGAAAGAAATTCACCCTTCATTAGAAATTCCGTTGCTATAATATGTGGATTATCAGGCCAACGTTCTATGTTAGAAAATATTACATTTACTATAACTTGTTACTGCTAGACGACATACGGCTAAAATCATCCGAAGGGTTAAGAGAAATTATCACACGGAGATGTTACACTCTATTGACGAAGCATTTACTCAACATAAGACAAGAGATTACTATAAAACATTTCGGCAATACCAAACAAATTATACTCCCCCAACACTCCTAATGAGAGACACTAATGGAAAACAGGCACATACTAATCAAGATAATGCGGAAATTTTAGCTAGATACTTTGAGAACTTACTTAACAGTGAGGAACCTTCAGAATATCTGCAATATGACACACATCCAAAAAATAGGATACCTTTAGAAAAGGTTACACCGCGCGTTTATAATGAAATATGAGCAGCAATTGATTCCCTTAAAAATTATAAAGCACCGGGAGAGAACCAAATCGTCGCAGAGGTATGGAAGAACGCTAATGACCAAACTACATAAACATCTTGTAGATATTTGGAATACTGCTACAATGCCTGAAGAGTGGAATATGGCAATAATTCAACCATTGCATAAAAAGGGCGATAGATCTGATCCAAATAATTATCGGGGAGTATCATTATTGGATATTACATATAAGATTTTATCTAAGATTATCTATAACAGAATACAGGGTCATCTTGACTGTGAACTAGGGGAATATCAAGGTGGATTTCGTCCAGGAAGAAGCTGCCCTGACCAAATCATCAGTTTAAAATGGATTATGAAACATCATAGATATAGAAACAAAAATTTAGTTATTACGTTTGTTGATTTTCAAAAGGCGTATGATAGTATACATCGTGAATCACTGTTGAATGTCCTTCAGGAATTTGGTCTACATTCCCAACTTATTAGCCTGATTGGTATGACTCTTAAGAATACTCAATCTAAAGTTAGATTCAGAAATGAGTTATCTAAATCATTTGCAATTACAACAGGCCTCCGCCAGGGAGATGGACTTTTGCCATTATTGTTCAATTGTGTATTGGAAAAGGTCATGCGAGAGTGGACTAAGTCAAAATTGGTAAAAATATCAAACTAAATTGCTTGGCATTCGCGGATGATCTTGCGATACTGGCAAATGGTTTCGAAGAGGCTAAAGTTCAATTGGAAGAACTTGCAAATGTAGCGAAAAAAGTTGGATTGCAAATTTCGTATGATAAAACAAAAATAATCCCTACTTTCAGAACTTTGAATTCAGAACTATTATTGAATAATAATAAACGAATTGAAATTGTAAGTACATTTAAATATTTGGGTGAAAATCTCACTTGGAATTGCAATGAAAAACCATCAATAGAGAGCAAAATATATAAACTGAAGCAGGCACAACGGATAACTTGGCCTACATACATAAAGAAATGTCTTTCGATTAATGCTAATTTTAGGCATTATAACTCTGTTATTAAAGCAGAAGCAACTTATGCTTGTGAAACATTATTTAAACTCAATACTAGATCAACAACAGAACGCTTACGAGTTGATCGAAGGATACTCAGGACGATCATAAACAAGAAACATCAGGTGGATGGACAGTGGAGATTGTTGCCGAATGAGGTTATCTATCGGGAAAGTGAGTCCATCACAGACACGATGAGAAAAAGAAGAATTGCCTTTTTTTGTCATATATTTCGACTAAGTGATAACAGAGTTTTAAAACAATTATTTCATTACTTTTGGAATAGTAAATCAAAAAACAATTGGTTTAAAGAAGTTCAAAGTGATTTGGAGGAGTTGAATATTACCATGCAAACCATAGAAAACAGAGGCGAGAAAAGTATTTTGAAGAATAAATGCATCAGGCTTCCTCTGACCACTATACAGAGGAAACAATATGTTATAACGGATGCGGAGAGGGCAGCCAGGTCAACCAGACTCAAGACTTTTTGCGAGAAGAAAAGGAAGACAAATTTGTTGTAGTCTGATTTAAGTGCTCCAATGTGGGCGTAAACTCTGTAAATAAATAAATAAATAACTATAACATCTACGTCTTTGGGAACAGTACCGCAAATAATTGATTTTGATGTCCCATGTATTGCTGCTACACCGTGCAGCTGGGCACCATTTCCTAACCAATGTAAGCATATAAGAATTTGTTCTTTTTCGGAAAGGGATTGACTTCTTTTTTGTTGCATGTTTCAATAAACGACCGATCATTTCAAGAATATAGTCAGTCAGCTTGTGTTGGGGTAATATGAAAACACTCACAAAATTCCGTTGAAGTGAGCTTATGAAAATTAATCCTGCCTCGATACATTCTCTTGTTGGATTCTTCATCACTGTCCTCACTCGATGATAACAGAAGCTCTCGTTGTAAGTGTTTATAACACCAAACCAATTTCTACGCCGAGAAACTAGTGTACATACTTGTTAATTGACAGATGAAGAAGGAATCATCTCTTTGCAGGATTTCTGAAAACTTTTCAGTTCATTTCTTTGCACTTTGCTTTTCTGTACCAATGGAGGAACATAACAGCCTTGAAAAGATTCCTAACTTTTCACCTTGCAACCCAAAACTGAAAAGTGATGGTGGAACTAAATCTGAACTGAAAAGTGAAAAGTTGCAAAGTTAGTTTGTGGAACAGGCCCCTGGTCATCAAAACTCAGCAGTGAAAAGAATTACTTCTACAGATAAGTATTTAATGATACCTCAGATATCCGCAGAACAAGCTCGCAGCTAAAGTAACACGAAAGTCGATCCTGAACATGAGGCAGATAATCGAGAAAAGTTGTGAGTTTTGTGTCTCTGCCCCCCTTTTTTTTTTTTTGCTTCCTTGACTACAAAATGGCCTTTGATTGTGCTATGTGAGACAAGTTGTGGCAGGTGCTAAAGGAATTTGGCGTTTCACTGCATTTAATATCATGGCTCTATAAAAACCATGCAGCAACCATTAAGATTGACGGTGATCTCTCAGACATCTTCAGTGTGACAAATGGAGTAAGGCAAGGTTGTATATTGTCACCTCAACTCTACAACATCTATTCAAAGTGTGTCTTCAAGAGAGCTCTCGATGGCCAGAATGGTGGAATCTCTATTAGTGGCAGACAAATTAGCAACCTGCAATTTGCATATGTCACTTCCCTTATCGCTGGAAGTGAAGAGGAACTCGCTGATCTGTTCACAAGAATGAAGAATATTAGCCTCCACTATTGTCTAGAGATAAACATGAAAAAGACCAAACTTATGGTTGGTCGGTAAGGTCAAATCCAACTTACAGGATGGCTAAAGGACTTGGAGATTGTAAAGGAATTTGTATACCTTGGGTCAGTCATAATCACACAGGAAGCTTTGAAAAAAGAGATCAAAAGACGTATTGTTCTAGGTTGTGCTGCAATAGTTATACTTGCTAAGATCTGGAAGAACCGGGCAATATCAAAAGCTACAAAGATGCGCTTGGTGGAATCACTAGTGTTCTCAGTCTTTTTGTACGCTGTGGGACCGTGAATGCTAGAGGCAAAAGTTGAATTGATGCCTTTGAGATGTGGTGTTGGCAAAGAATGCTGCATGTGTTCTGTACGGAAAGAAGAGCCAGTGTTTCCATTCTGAACGAACTGAGCATCAAGAAACGTCGTATCTTCCCGTGTGAGCGAGTGTTACTTCCAGTTCCTTGGCCACATTTTTAGAAGAGAACTTGGAAAAGACCATTTTGCAAGGCAAAGTTGAAGGCAGTAGTCTAGACGACAAGGAAGAACAGCAAGTAGATGCTTAGATCAGGCGAAGAAGATCACTGACCTACCTCTTCAGATCATGTTAAGGAAAGCTGAAAACTGCTCTGGATGGAGGCATCTTGTCAAGGTTGCAACACAGAAATGGAGTTATGAAGTTTCGATGCTCGGCAAAGAGAAAAACGACTAATGAATGAATGAATTACAGTAGAACCTCGACGTATCGTTCCCGGAACTGTCTTTTTCCCGTATTCATCGTTCAATTTATTCGGTCCCAAAAATGTTCCATGTAAACCAATGTTAAATTTCCCCACATCTATCGTTCCTTGAACTATCGTTTTATCGCATCGATCTTGTCTTCAGCCACAATTTTCCTGCATGGATCGATCGAACGTAGGAAAAATATACGCAAAAGTTTTTTGAATTTAAAGAGACAGCTGAATACTCTAGCATTTAATAGTGGCAACCTGTTACGCGAGAATGTACGAGCGATTCCGAGTTGCTAGTCTTGAGCAAGGATCTTTGTAGGCTGGAGTCTGTGCACAGGTTATTCACGGGCAACCTCGCTAAGAATACCCTGCTCCAATTTACAAGAATTAAAATGGAGGCACTGTAAAACTCAAATTTGCCACCATTTTCTGTGTTGTTATTGGCTGGCTAGAGCTGCTACCTTAGTTGAAAATGCGCACTTTAAAATAGTCGCAGCATGCACCAGGTACATTTTAATTAGTCACAGGGCTATTAATCGTGTCATACTTTGTGGAGTGTGTGGGATGCTAGAGGCCTGTTGAGTGCTTTGTTGCCCCCTGCCCAATTGTCTTGTTACAAACCGGACCTAACCAAGCCAGACCAATAATCTTTTCACTAGCCTGATCTTGAAACCAGTTCCTAAATTGGCAGCCTCGCATAGCCTGCTGTGACATCGTCCGAGCTGTGCCGTGTGGGATCTCTAACTTATCGTTTGTGAAAGGACTACAAAATCTTTATGAAAAATACAGGTTATTGCTGTAATATCCATATATATAATTAATTTTGCAATAAGAGAACTGACCTTGAAGGTTTTCAATTATTATCAGATGTAAAGAAAAGTGAAACGAAACGGCGTAAAAGTCACATTATTTATTTTCATTGCATATATCATAGTTACAATATTTTGACACCATTATACAGTATATAGTATGAGGATGTCCGGCTCCATGGCATTGGCCTTTGGTTCAATGGGTCTCAATTGCTTTGGGGATTTTAATTTTCCTTGGTTAATTCCGACGGTTTGGGGATGTGAGTGTGTGCCGACTTGCACATTAGGATTCATCTGAGGTAGGGCCGCATTTTCATAAGCGCGTAGATCGCTTTTCATGCGACAACACGAAAGACCTCCACCTGGCTCCGGAGGCCACATGCCATTATGACTTGTTGTTATAATAATATTATTAAATTTACACGACGAAAAATGTTAAAATACAGTACCTGTATTTTATTATTTCCCTTTCCCCCTATTTTATGTCACTAGCATTTATTGTTTTCCCGCATCCATTGTCAATTTCCCCCATCCCATCAAGAAACTATGCATCGAGGTTTTACTGTAATGGAATGTTTTCCAACAAAGACTGTGAAAAGTCTAAATCTGTGTAGATATCTGGCCCTTCACCAGTTGTAACTGAGAGCAGTGCAAGCAGCTGCTAGGCTGTACTGGGCTCCTTTACCTGGCTGAGCTTGAACGCTGTTGTGCCTGCCTTTGTCATAAATGAGCATGTGGCAGGTGAGAGTTGGATATGTTCAGGGATTCAGGAAGCCTGGGAATATGGAGGAATCCTGGAGGGCATAAGGAGACGATCATCATCTCTGTGGACAGGGAGGCTAATCAGATGGCTCTAAAAGTGTCAGGGAGAAGAATAATGAGGTATGTTAATGCATACTTTTCTTTTCTCTCTTTACACATCTTGATCTCTCTCTGCATGTCTATTTTTGCAATTGTGTTTTGGCTTAACAGCCTCGATATCACCATAGCAAGTGCATTATTGTGTATCATTATTTTGTTAATTGTCATTTGTTGTCATTAAATTAATCTTGCATATTGTTCTGTATTTGTATGAGCATGTTACTTTTCTTACATTCATTTTGTTATGTTGGATGATTCTATTATTTTCTTCACTGAACCTAGCTCTTAGTTTTCGTGTTTCATAAATATAGACATTTTGCTAAAGTAATGCAAGTGGTTGCTTGTAATCATTTAACACTTCCGACACTAACCGTACAATATGGGCGCACTGCTTTTCTCGTTGCGGACGGCGTGTGATTTTCGCGTGTGTTTATAAGCAGCTGCATGTATCCTATATGGTTCCCGTCCCTTGCTTGGAGGTAGTAGTTTATCTAGTGTCCACTTGAATTCAACAGATATCTGGTAGTTCAAACCTAAACGATAAAGAGGGTAGTTCCTCCTTACTGTGACCTCTACCAAAGCACTGGATGTGCCGGGTGTTGAGCGCGCCAAATATGTTGCATTGTCAGCTGTGTTATTGTACAAACAGGTCTTCACGCCGGCTCAATGATTGGGAGAAGCGGGTTCAGGAACAGACGACAATGATGAAGACTCTGCTTACAAACCACATAACATATCAAGTGTTAGTTCGGTCAAGATTTGTATTTGTTATGTCACTTTCGACTGCAAGTTTGTTTAGCTGCATCATTTTACTCCGAATACAAACGATAGAAATACTTCACCTCTCCAGAAATTTGGGCTTATTTTTTTCATTAAGACAAAGAGATGCAGGCTGATGATTCACCTGTACCGCAAAAAGAAAGTACAGTAAATGGTGGTGCAAGGATTGGAAGGTTGGACTGTGCACAGCACAATGTTTTCAGGCTACTCTACCAAAACAAAGTATTCCTGAATAGGTAAATTTTGTATTTCAAATGTACGTGTGTTTATTTGTGGCTTATGTAGCCCCATTAAATGATTCATTTTTATTGTTTGGGGAGGCTTATCGGTAAAACTTGAATGTAAAAGATTTTTCTCATCTATTTTTTTTTTATGTTTTTCATAAAACTAGTATAATTAAAATACTTTAGATATGTAATTCCTGATTAATTTTCACTTTGGATGGCTGACACTTTCATCTGATACAAGAGTCAGGTGTGTCCTATGTTTCGCTGTTGTGATATAATGTATTAAAATTCATGAAAAAGACTCGGTGCACTGCCAGGGTCAATGTTAAAATATGGTGGGCATCTGGGAGATAGTGGGTTTGAATTCCACTGTCGGCAGCCCTGAAGGTGGTTTTCCATGGTTTCCCATTTTCACAACAGGCAAATGCTGGTGGTGTTGAAAGTGTTAATGCTCTCTTTTAGAACTTGCATTTTCCAAGTGATTCATTCAGCTGATGAGGCTGCCATTTGTTGATATTGCGTGGAAACAAAAGTTGATCATGATTTATTTTAAACTTGGTAACATCTATAAATCCAAATAAAAAGATGATCCACGTATCCAAAACAACATGACCACGCCCCCTCCCCTTCCCTCCTAGTTTTCCGTTACTTCCACCTGCCCCTGCTTTTACTCCGGCTGTTATGATTTCTGTTACAACATCGAGAACATCTATTAGAATGTACTTCAAGGGGTGAGTTTCATAAACATTATTGCGTCTTCTTTTCTCTTTTCCTTTGTTCTCTCAGCCATAGGTTTATTATCCTTTTTTCTTTCTTTCAAACATCTTATTTGTCTATTCAGATCTGTTTTGAAAACAAAACCAACCTTTTTGGACCATATTACTTACTGTCCAAATGCTGAAGATAAATCACATTGTTTACATCTCTAACCGTCCAACTCGTTGGCTGAATGGTCAGCGTACTGGCCTTTGGTTCAGAGGGTCGCGGGTTCAATTCCTGGCCGGTTCGGGGATTTTAACCTTAATTGGTTAATTCCAATGGCCCTGGGGCTGGGTGTTTGTGCTGTCCCCAACATCCCTGCAACTCACACACCACACATAACACTATCCTCCACCACAATAACACGCAGTTACCTACAAATGGCAGATGCTGCCCACCCTCATCGGAGGGTCTGCCTTGCAAGGGCTGCACTCGGCTAGAAATAGCCACACGAAATTATAAAATTATTATTATCTCTAACCAGAGGCGGATCCAGGATTCCCTAAAGGGAGAGGTTAACTTAAAAACTGAGCTCGATAGCTGCAGTCGCTCAAGTGCCGGCCAGTATCCAGTATTCGGGAGATAGTAGGTTCGAACCCCACTGTCGGCAGCCCTGAAAATGGTTTTCCGTGGTTTCCCATTTTCACACCAGGCAAATGCTGGGGCTGTACCTTAATTAAGGCCACGGCCGTTTACTTCCCACTCCTAGCCCTTCCCTGTCCCATCATCGCCACAAGACCTATCTGTGCGGTGCGATGTAAAGCAACTAGCAAAAAAAAAAAAAAAAAGTTAACTTAAAAAAATACCACACCACAAAGCAAATATGAGTAATTGGGATACTTTGCTTCCGTAGTGATGACATTTTCCAGGTTTATTTTAAGGAAATTGTTATAGTAAATTGATATTTATTTCAGCACAAAATTCCATTAATATTGTTTAAAGAACATCAACTTTACTATGTACAGTTACATATTAGCAGTTCATATCAATCAACATTTGGCCAGTTAGAAATATCCAGCCTTCGTGATTTTTACTAAAGAGATCTTCAACATTTATTGGTTTGCTATAAGGCCATTAAGCCGGTTCTCTCCCATTGTAGTTTGGGTTGGGAAGAATTGAGAGAAAGAAGAAAAGCTGCTCGACTAAGTGGTATGTTTCGAGCTGTCAGCGGAGAGATGGCATGGAATGACATTAGTAGACGAATAAGTTTGAGTGGCGTTTATAAAAGTAGGAAAGATCACAGTATGAAGATAAAGTTGGAATTCAAGAGGACAAACTGGGGCAAATATTCATTTATAGGAAGGGGAGTTAGGGATTAGAATAACTTACCAAGGGAGACGTTCAATAAATTTCCAATTTCTTTGAAATCATTTAGGAAAAGGCTAGGAAAGCAACAGATAGGGAATCTGTCACCTGGGTGACTGCCCTAAATGCAGATCAATATTGATTGATTGATTGATTGATTGATTGATTGATTGATTTTTAGCTTATGAAGGGCTGAGAAACTTCTCTTTGTAGAGGCTGTCTTGACGGGCTGGGTGGCAAACATTTGTAGCAATAGTCTAATACTGGGAAAGAAGTCTTGATTATATTCAACCTTCCTATCACGATGCCAAGGTATGACAATGCATATGTTTCCAAACCAATGATAAATTCATTTCTTCAGAAAGCCGCGCCTAAGGCAACAGCTTTACTTAACGTCTCACTTTCTGGATCTTCTTCTATTTGTTAAAGAAGCCTTACATGTAATACTTTGTGAAATACAATGAAGCTGTCATGTCTTTCTAATCAATGCGTAGGACAAAATGCTTTTAGGTTGGTCTTTTTTGGCTCTCTGATATCAGGTTTACTAATAACACTCTCTGAAGAACAGGCATACAGAAGCAGAGATAAACGTTGTCACTGATGACGTAAACCCTGAGCCTGAAAATCTTGAAAGTTTAATCAAACTTTTAAATGTAACTGGAGGTTGGGGGGCTTAGCCCCTCCCTGGATCTGTCTCTAACTACTAGAATTAAGCATTTCATGATAATCTTAACTGGATGAACTGCTATTGACTCTTGTCCTTCACAAGAAGAGACCACAACATTTTAATGCTGAATGTTTAATTAATTTTTAAGACTAGTTTTCAATACTTCTTTTTATTGTATATAATTTGTCATGTTTTGTCAGTTTGAAGGTTAAGTGGCTGAAGGTGACCGTATTGTTAGTTTGAAACTGGTACCACAAGATTTTGATGTTCGTATAATTGCATCTATGATATATATATATATATATAAAATAAGAGTTTTGTCTGTACATTGCTCGGAATTAAAAAAATTGTATTTCTATATCGGTCATGTCCACAGTAACAAGAAAACGCACTTTTTAATTTTCCATCATTTCTGTCTGCCTGTCCGTCTGTCTGTATGTATGTACGCGCATCACGAGAAAACAGCTGAAGAGAATTTAATGAAAATCGGTATGTAAAGTCGGGAAATAAGTCGCTACAATCTAGGCCATAAATAATTTTATTCACGCTGAGTGAAATGGTAGTTTAGGGGAAGGACTAAAATTTAATTCTCAAATATTTATATTATTAGTGATCTATCGATAAATACTACATAATTAAAGTTTATAGTATTAAATTTCCGATCATTTATGTCTTATACATTTTTACCGTACTGGCTATGATAACAGAGATATTCATGAATTTGCATTTTTGCTGCTAAGTTCAGATCAGCGCCGAGTCACGAGAAAGTGGGTAAACAGATTTTAATGAAAATCGGTATGTTAAGTCGGGAAATAAGGAACTACAGTCTATATAAGATACCCTAATATCACACAGTCGGAAGAAAAGTAAATGTGGAGGCCTACAATGTCGAAGCTTATAAAACTGATCAACAATAACATTACATTGATAATTGTTTGTTATGTGCTTTGTGTGTTCTGCTGCCACTCATCTCCGATAAATGGGATTACTGCTGCCGACCGAGTATAACAGCCTGCCTGAATATTGGTGGGAAGTAGCTGGGGACTTAGATCTCTTTCTTTAGCATGCCCGTTCCTTTCCTCTGGTTCATACATTTTCTGATACTACTGGTACGTAATACACTGGTTCATCATAGCACTCCAGTTATTCAATCCCTACTCTGAGGCATGATTGGAATGAGCAGTGTGCACATTACGGAATAATGGCAGAGGAGTGTTAGCGGCTGTCTATGGCCTGGTCTTTCCAGCACTGGAACTTTGGACTGTTAGATCGACACCGTAGTACTGTTTGTTAAAAGTGAAAAAAAAAAAAAAAGTGCGTTTTTTCATTTGATCGAGTATTTTATATAACATTGCATTTAATTGCTACATTCGTACTGAGGTCGTTGTAATGATCTATGTTGACTTCAGCTGGGAAAACCACAAAAACAGTCTTTCTGAGAATTCAATAGCGAAACGCGGGTACGGTATATCAGGTAGTCAACAATAAAAGTGTATTGAATACGTGGATCATCTTTTTATTTTGAATTATAATTGTTCATCACTACAGATCATCATGAAAATGTCCGACTCGTTGGCTGAACGGTCGACGTACTGGCCTAAGGTTCAGAGGGTCCCGGGTTCGATTCCCGGCCGGGTCGGGGATTTTAACCTTAATTGGTTAATTCCAATGGCACGGGGGCTGGGTGTATGTGTTGTCTTCATCATCATTTCATCCTCATCACGACGCGCAGGTCGCCTACGTGGGTCAAATAGAAAGACCTGCACCTGGCGAGCCGAACCCGTCCTGGGATATCCCGGCACTAAAAGCCATACGACATTTCATTTACCATGAAAATTATTTCTTGCAATGCTTGGCAGCATCTATCGAAACAGTGATTAAGAACTATAATATTTAGGCGAACCTTGACTGTCAAATAGTGGGATGATATATATATCAGCACCTGCGGAATTACTCATCAATAAAGCCCGGATTTTTATGCAGTAACAGGTTAGATTTCAAACTAATTTGGTTAGTAGGAAGTGTCGGCCACCTGCTCTTCCATAATGTAGCAAGAGTAACATAAATTATAGGGGTTCTGATGGGCCGTACCCCTAATCTTTATGCAAACCCCATAGCATAATCGTTGTGAAGGTAGACTATACTTGCTGCTCGCTTCAGTAAGTTTGCACTCTAACCTATTAATGCATCAAAATCCGGGCTCTACTCATCAACATCTTATTGGTAGATAAGACACCACAAAATACCAACCAGTTTATACATTAAGATGTCCGGTAGCGGCGATTGGGAATTAAAAGTGCGTGTGTGCGTTCAGTCTGCAAGCCTCTGTGAATTTACTAAACGTCGCCACAATACTCTATTTGCAACTAGTGCTGTGGCCTCATTTAGTTCTATGCCTTTTATCTTTAAATCGTTTGAAACTGACTCTAACCATCGTCGTCTTGGTCTCCCTCTTCTCCCTCTACTTCTCTTATCCTCCATAACAGAGTATGTTATTCTCCTCGGTAACCCATTCTCCTCCATTCGCCTCACATGACCCTACCACCGAAGCTGGTTTATACGTACAACTTCATCCATGGAGTTCATTCCTAACCTTGCTTTTATCTCCTCATTCCGAGAACCCTCCTGCTATTGTTCCCACCTGTTTGTACCAGAAATCATTCTCGCTGCTTTCATGTCTATTACTTCTAACTTATGAATAAGATGATATCCTGAGTCCACCCAGCCTTCATTCCCGTAAAGCAAATTTGGTCTGAAAACAGACCGATGAAAGATAGTTGGGAGCTGACTTCCTTCCTACAGAATACTGTCGATCGCAACTGCGAGCTCACTGCATTAGCTTTACTACACCTTGATTCAATCTCACTATATTACCATCCTGGGAGAACACATCCTAAATACTTGAAATTATCTACCTGTTCCAGCTTTGTATCATCAATCTGACATTCATTTCTCTTGGATTTCTTACCTATTGACATCAAATTAGTCTTAGCAAGGCTAATTTTCATACCATCCTCATTGCACCTATTTTATTATTAAGAAATGCACACAAGTTGTGTATTTATGTTACATAAGTTACATAAGGTTTGGTGATATATTTTACCCCGCATTTTGATTATACACATTGTAATTAAGCACAATAGCCCTACCAGGGGTATTACTCGTTGTTTACAAGTGGTAATGTGGTAACGATCACAAGGTTGATCGCAAAACTCACACATACAGTTATTCCCGGGATCGTGAAAACACTTGTTCTTGCATACTTTGTGGTGGTACCCATGCACAGCTATTGAGGTCACCAGGTGTTGGAGGTCTTGATTCGTGTTGGCCCAGGATCTATTTACCATGGCTTCTGTAGTATAAAAGTCCAGCCAAATTTCTCTTCGTTTCTTTTGTCTTTCAAGGAGCAGTTTATTCGAGCTGTCGGTAGATGGGAGCCTCATACGCAGTTCATCTATATAGAAAGAACGGTTCTCTCGCGAGCTCGTATACTAGCCTCGACTTTGTGTGTTTCGAAACACCTAGAGCGGCTTTCAAGAATCTTGATTTAACTGCTTCCAAAGTCGTTAGATCTTTTAGACTTAACTTATCTCAAATAATATCTATTCCGTATGTTCCGTATGTGAACTATTTTTGCGTTGAATAAGGCCAAAGCGCTTGTTAATGATAATCTGGGTAATTCTTTGATGTAAAAAACTGCTTTTATGGCAGATGCTGCACGGGATTTCACGTGTATTCTGAAGGATCTGGCGGTGGTTTGCAGAGTCACTCCCAGGTATTTGCAGCTGTTGACTGTCACAAGAGGTTTCGGTGTTAATTTCCATTTTGTTTTCCTGTGCCCACTTCTCAAGTTGGTTTATGGCCCTTTGCAGGTTGTAGGTGGAATTCGATCCAATGACCATGTCGTCCGCATATATGTAGATTGTTATATCTTCCGTCTCTTTTCTAATCATCTGTACAACATTCGTATGTGGCGACATTAAAGAGTAGAGGGCTTAATGGGTCTCCCTGTAGGACGCCGTTGGTCTGAGTTTTTGTTTTCGATGTGGTTACGTCATCTGTGATCTGAATGAAATTGGCTGTCGTCATGTTATGTATCAGTGCAGTGAGCTAATTTTTTCCTGTTATTGTTTCCAGCTTCGAGATTAGGATACGTCTCTTTACTGCATCAAAAGCTTTGGTATAATCTACGAAGACTACATGGAATTTTCCTTGAGGATGTCTTAATGTAACTTCTATATCATCAATTAAGTTGTTAATGGCGTGGAGAGTGCTCTTGCCTTTTCGGAAACCGAATTGTTCTTCCGGAATCCTGTGTTTTACTTCCTTAGAAATTCGCAATATGCATTTTTCCAGGGCAATTCCCCTGTAAGAGTTCGGGTCCAATTGATTGCCTTTCCCCTTAAATAGTATCTTAATTGTCGAGATCCTCCATATTTCTGGGATGTTGCCCTCTTTTAAGCATAGGTTTAACATACCTGCGACTGCTTGAGGTAATAAGCTAACTGAGCCTTTGATACGTTCATTGTATATGCCGTCGGGACCTGGCGCCTTCTTGTCTTTTAGAGATGTTATTGTCTCGTATACCTCTTCTCTCGTGAAGGGTTCAGTTTCCGCTAGACATGTCTTCACACTGATCGGTTCATATGCGGTGTTGGTTTTATCAATGTTGAGAATGTTGTTGAAATGTTCTTACCAAACTGTTATGTCTATTTTGCTATTGCTCTGAGATTTCCGTGGCCTCAATGCCACGTACGGGTCATTTCTGGCTTCTTCCACCATATTTGTTGCTTACTTTTCCATGTAATCCTTTTTTTAATCTTCAGTAGATTTTTATATTCTTTTCTGATTTGACTGTAGGATTTTATATCCTGTAAACTATGGCTGGATTTGGCTGTATGTAGCGCAAGTAGGGTAATCTGTCTCTTTTCATAACTTTCTGCGTTAAACTATTTGCGAGCTCTTCTCTTTTGATTATATACCATAGCAGACTGAATAGTTTTTTCCAGTGTCATGGCAGCCGAATCAATGTCATTTCTCTCTATGTGATTATGAAATTCTTCCCATTCTTCTTTCTTCTGGCTTAATACGCAGTTTCTTAGCTGTCGTGAGACTTTGGTTTTAATTCTGTTCATCACATTTGGAATGGAAAAATTGGCCACGACCGGGCAATGCTTCTTTAGGGGTGTCTCATCTGCTGAATAACACACTATATAATTATTCAATGTAATATTAGGTCCTTTATAGAATATTAAATCAATAGTACTACATCCTGAGTGTGTGAAGTACGTTCGTTCATCCGCCTGGTTTACAAGGATGAATCCTTCCTCTATCATCATATCTAACACTTCATTTGTTCTGTGATTTGGAACGTCACGAGTGTCTAGTGGTAGTCCAGTCCTTGCACCAAACGGAAAGGGCGCATGCGCGAACTTTCTCCTCTTCCTTGGTGACACATCTCCTTTCCCACTCCCAAGGTTACGCGCTAGAAATTTAAGGAGGAAATACCTGTAGTTTTATGTATGCCTATATTGCTAATTAGCATTGCATTTCATCAAAATGTTTGCTAATTAATCAACTTTCGTATAAGATCGATACGATTTCTAATTTTATAAATTATTTAAGTGTATGAAACACTTCAAAATAATAATGCTGTAGTAAGTTTACAAGTTAGGGCGCGTACATTTAATTCCCCTCTCCTCAAAACCTAAAATAACAACTGTTTGGATGCGTAAATATATTTTCCTTCGCGTTCTAGGCCAGTCATTAGTAGATATGACGAGTGACAGCTAGTCGTTGATTGCTTTTAGCGAGAAGTGGCAATCGTGATTACATAATGTTTAAGAGTTCGGAGTGTGACCGGCAGTAAGAATACACCCAAAGTTTACACAGGCATATTAAAAAGTGAGTACATTAGATAAAATGTAAGGGAGACGGACAACATCGGTGCAATTTGTGTGACAAACTATTTGCTGACTTCTCAGGTCTTAGACAGCATCAACGAAGGATCCGTCAATTGCTACTTCCTCGTTGGTGATTAAGACATTGAATTGTTGAATTTGTGATTTTATATCACCTACAGATAAAAGCATGGTTCAACATGTCAAAGAGATCCATGATATTCACCTATATTCCGAACAGAAACTGTTTACTTCTTTCACAGATTTTAGGCCCTGAAAAGAAACCGTAGAAAATCAAACGATTTTTCCTTCATAAGGTGCACAGCTGTAAAAATACGCGTAGGTGGAACAAAATTATACATTTACCACTGCCTTCGTTCTGCAAAGAAACCGTAGAAAATTAAACTATTTTTCCTTCATAAGGTGCACAGCTGTAAAAATACGCGCAGGTGGAACAAAATTATACATTTACCACTGCCTTCGTTCCGGGACATATACTTTTCGAAATCTATGGGTAAAAGAAGAGGCGAAAGTTTGGGCATGCGCTCTCTCTGTTTGGTGCAAGGACTGGACTACCACTAGACACTCGTTTGGAACGTCTAATCTGCAGTTCAGATCTGCAGCTATAATAATGTTTCGTCCTGGTGTCGCTTGTCTTAAGGCAATCATAATGTTTGTTATTATGTCTTCTATTGGCGTTAATGGTTCAAGGTATATGGCTATTATAGAAAGGTTCTCGAAATTTATCACAAGTGTGTCTTGATCCTGATGTGTGCTTAGCACGTTTTCCATTTTTGGTTTGAAGAAGCAGGAGATTCCTTGTTTTGGCCGTCCTCTTGGTCCTTGCGTCGCTGGTATATGTTGTGAATAGAATCCGCTTATTTCCAAGGCTTTAGTTGCTAGAGTTTCTACGAAGACTAATATGTCTTGTGTGTGCAAAAGATCATTGTTAGATAGCGCTAGAGTGCGTTTCAGTCCTTCCACATTCCACAGAAGCAGATTGAGCTACGAATCTGACTCCTGCTCCTTGGGAACGAAAAATACGGTAGCGTCGTACAATGACTCTCTCTGGCCACACTTCCTCTATTTTGACTTTTGGTAAGTCTTGCAATGGGATCACCACTTTATAGGCTGTAAGTGTGCCTTTAGTTTGGAGTTCTTCACATTCTAATGTTGGCTAAATGTAAGTTGGAGATGTGCTTTTTTAACCGCTTCTTCGGTTGTATTTTGGTGCAATTTCCCTATATATAAAACCAAGCTCTACGATCTGCGGCTTGCAGTTTATCTGTTTGGGATTTATCGTTCCGATATTCGGACTTTCTTGTGCCCACAATTGTTGTGGTCATCTTTCTCTTACACAGAGTTTACACGAGGACAGTAGACTGGACAATACAGTGAGCCAAGACAATATTGTCCTCGTGTGAACGAACTAGCCGAGGACAGGACAATGAATAAGCTACTGTCTTACGAGTTAGCCTCGCTTCCTATCTATTGGGACAATGCGTTCCCCCCACCATCGCTCTTATTATCTTGTTGATAAGTATGTTATAGAGTAATTTGTAGTTTTTCTCTGGCGGGTATTGCTTCTCTCATTAATGTATCGTTACGATGAATCATCGGCGAGACCTTCCTCAGAAGGTCTTCAGAACATTCAGTTGACATCTTCATGCACATTTTATATTCTTGAGGATCTTCTTCTTCTAATTCTTTTAATAATAAAACAGACGATCCTAATGAAGATCTGGGTGACAACCATTTCCGTAACCACAGTCTCTTCTTATTTTTAGTTATAACGTCTTCAACTATATCTAACACATCTTCGTATAAGATATGAATCAATTTTCTTAATTTTCCTTGAAGAAAACGGCATCGTGGATCCATTTCGACGATGGAAAGCGGACGACTTGATATTGTCTTGTCCTGCACAAGGGAACTGTTCACGGAGCACAGGACAATACAATATTGTCCTGTCTTGCATACTGTCCTCGTGTAAACTCGGCTTTACGTTCGTGCAACGCCAAAACACAAGTTAACCATTCGATATCGCTATAGGTTCGATATCTCACGTTCCAGAAACCGGGCATAAATCTCAGCCATAGACGCCCAAGAGAGTTTCGGTTTACTCGGTCTGCCACCTAGTGGGGGCCTAGAGTAAAACGGAACGTCGAAATTGACGAGCAGACAGCCAGATGGCGTCAAATTGAAATGTCTGCACACGGTAGCTGAGGCCATACGATTATTATTATTATTATTGGTCACAGGTGGTCCCGGGTTCGATTCCCGGCAGGGTCGGGAATTTTAACCTTAATTGGTTAATTTCGCTAGCACGGGGGCTGGCTGTATGTCCGTCTTCATCATCATTTCATCCTCATCACGCCGTGCAGGTCTCCTACGGGAGTCAAATCAAAAGACCTGCACCTGGCGAGCCGAACTTGTCCTCGGACACTCCCGGCACTAAAAGCCATACGCCATTTCCATTTCAGTGGACTGTGACGTCACACCCCTATGCCAATGGAATTGCTCGCCGCCATTTTTCCCATCATCTGCACTACGCTGCGATATATCATTCGTTAGTTTTGCTTTTACACTCGTATTGTGAGAAGATTCTCTCTCAGTCTTGTTAATTGCTATAATTGGGTACGACACATTAGCACGCACATCTCTACAGGTCAAACGGAGAAACTAGAAACCAGAAAAAGTGGTACAGAGATCACTACTACATAATTCTACTGCTGTTGCGATCCACCTCAATTAGCGGACAGCTGTGTCTTTCGTTTCTGCCATCACTGCTAGCTGCATTCAACCACGCACAGTTTATTTCAACCAGAAGGGTCCGCCTAGCCGAGACAGTAAGACGTATGGGAGGTTCAATTCCCTAACAGAAAGTTTAAAAAAAATTGGCATTCGGTCTGAAGGACCATACTGCTGAAACATTAAGAAGAAAGTGGGATTCTAAGGGCCGATTGCAGAAACGGTAATTAGGCGATGTTTACGATTAAACAGTGTCTAAGTGCGGCCACCGCATTGCAAAGACGTTATTTATCACTTAGACACAGTCTAAAACCGATGTTCACATGAAGAATACTCCCACGGTACCCCTGCCTGTCGTAAGAGGCGACTAAAAGGGGTGACCAAGGTATGATTGTACTAGAATCATAAAACTACTTGTGCTTAGTACCATCACGCGGGGAACACCATGGGTCGCCTTTACTTACGAGTAGTACTTTGTTTTTGGCTAGTTGCTTTACGTCGCACCGACACAGACAGGTCTTATGGCGACGATGGGACAGGGAAGGGCTAGGAGTGGGAAGGAAGCGGCCGTGGCCTTAATTAAGGTACAGCCTGGTGTGAAAATGGGAATCCACGGAAAACCATTTTCAGGGCTGCCGACAGTGGGGTTCGAACCTACTATCTCCCGAATACTGGATACTGGCCGCACTTAAGCGACTGCAGCTATCGAGCTCGGTACGAGTAGTACCACTATATGAGCGACACCGTGGGTCTGGGCGTTGCCTGTGATTAGTACCACTATATGAGCGACACCGTGGGTCTGCGTTGCCTGTGATTAGTACCCACTATGTGAGGAACACCACGGGTCTGGGCGTTGCCTGTGATTAGTACCCACTATGTGATGAACACCACGGGAATACGGCGCCCGTGATTAGTACACCTGTATGAGGAACACCATTGGTTTGCGTTGCCTGTGATTAGTACCCACTATATGAGCAACACCGTGGGTTTGCGTTGTCTGTGATTAGTACCACTATATGAGCTACACCGTGGGTCTGCGCTGTCTGTGATTAGTACCCACTATGTGATGAACACCGTGGGTCTGCGTTGTCTGTGATTAGTACCACTATATGAGCAACACCGTGGGTTTGCGTTGTCTGTGATTAGTACCCACTATGTGATGAACACCGTGGGTTTGCGTTGTCTGTGATTAGTACCACTATATGAGCGACACCGTGGGTTTGCGTTGTCTGTGATTAGTACCACTATATGAGCGACACCGTGGGTTTGCGTTGTCTGTGATTAGTACCCACTATGTGATGAACACCGTGGGTTTGCGTTGCCTGTGATTAGTACCCACTATATGAGCAACACCGTGGGTTTGCATTGCCTGTGATTAGTACCCACTATATGAGCAACACCGTGGGTTTGCATTGCCTGTGATTAGTACCACTATATGAGCGACACCGTGGGTCTGCGTTGCCTGTGATTAGTACCACTATATGAGCGACACCGTGGGTTTGCATTGCCTGTGATTAGTACCACTATATGAGCGACACCGTGGGTTTGCATTGCCTGTGATTAGTACCCACTATATGAGCAACACCGTGGGTTTGCATTGCCTGTGATTAGTACCCACTATATGAGCAACACCGTGGGTCTGCGTTGCCTGTGATTAGTACCCACTATATGAGCAACACCGTGGGTTTGCGTTGCCTGTGATTAGTACCACTATATGAGCAACACCGTGGGTTTGCATTGCCTGTGATTAGTACTACTATATGAGTGACACCATGGGTCTGTATTGCCTGTGATTAGTACCACTATATGAGCAACACCGTGGGTTTGCATTGCCTGTGATTAGTACCCACTATATGAGCAACACCGTGGGTCTGCATTGCCTGTGATTAGTACCACTATATGAGCAACACCGTGGGTTTGCGTTGCCTGTGATTAGTACCACTATATGAGCAACACCGTGGGTTTGCGTTGCCTGTGATTAGTACCACTATATGAGCAACACCGTGGGTTTGCGTTGCCTGTGATTAGTACCACTATATGAGCAACACCGTGGGTTTGCGTTGCCTGTGATTAGTACCACTATATGAGTGACACCATGGGTCTGTATTGCCTGTGATTAGTACCACTATATGAGCAACACCGTGGGTTTGCGTTGCCTGTGATTAGTACCACTATATGAGCAACACCGTGGGTTTGCGTTGCCTGTGGTTAGTACCACTATATGAGCGACACCGTGGGTTTGCGTTGCCTGTGATTAGTACCACTATATGAGCAACACCGTGGGTTTGCGTTGCCTGTGATTAGTACCCACTATATGAGCAACACCGTGGGTTTGCGTTGCCTGTGATTAGTACCACTATATGAGCAACACCGTGGGTTTGCGTTGCCTGTGATTAGTACCCACTATATGAGCGACACCGTGGGTTTGCGTTGTCCGTGATTAGTACCCACTATATGAGCAACACCGTGGGTTTGCGTTGCCTGTGATTAGTACCCACTATATGAGCAACACCGTGGGTTTGCGTTGCCTGTGATTAGTACCCACTATGTGATGAACACCACGGGAATACGGCGCCCGTGATTAGTACACCTGTATGAGGAACACCATGGATTTGCGTTGGCTATGAGTGGCGCCATTATGTCAGAAACACCATAGGTCTGAGTTACCTGTGTGACTTACAATACTTGTGAGTAGTACCATAATGTGTGGAACACCGTGAGTCCACGCTACTTTTGATTAGTACCGCAACATGAGAAATACTATGGTTCTACTCTACTAGCAATAAGTACCATTATGAGGGGCCGTTAACCTGAACTTTGGACCCCTTTAGACAACAAGCATCCTCGATTCAGGATTGTGCTTTAGAAGCAGTCCCTTGTTTATGATAGTTTCTGGGAACGTGGGGCATTGTGATTCGGATCCACTGATTGTTTTAAATTCATATCCATCTATTCATTCTTCATCAGGTTTTTAAATTCTGGTTAGTGGATGATTTTTAACTCTTAAATTGTCATTACATTTGTCTCATTTTGTACCATTAGGGGCGGATGACCTTTAAACAACAGTCATCATCATCATCATCAAAACCAATGTTCAATCGGCTATGCTTAAACACTGCTAAGAACACTGTTTAACCTCAAATTTTACGAGTGAATCACAATCAAGAGGTTATGTACCATGAAACATATGACGCAAGGGACAGTCCGGTAACTGTCAACTTGACTGCAATATTCTTGGCAACCGGTATTGTTGTAAACAAGGTTGGGTTTACAAAAAACACAACTTCTTTATTTGCTTCACATGTAAAATTACAATATTTACACTAACAAAACTGAAAGTTATCTCGAAGCAAATTGAACTATGAATTTGGAGAAAGAGTCTGTCTTTGTACACTATATACACGTTGGAGTATTCACGTTCAGTACTATTTCGGAAAGATAGTCCTTGTGACATGAAAAGTTCTTGATAGTCGAAAACTATCAGAAGCACTGACGTAAATATCTCAGAGAGTCCTTCCTTGTTGAAGTGTCTGAGTTCATTAACGTAAGGTCAATGACTGAAGAGTTCCTACTTAGCGAAACTAAGTTGATAATGGGAGCTTGCATTAGCTAGAGAATGATAGTGGCATATAATGGTAAGACTGGGCATGGATAGCGGAATAGGCAAGAGGAGCGGTGACCCGAGGTGAGACCTCTTACTGCCAGAAACTCAGTCCACCTGGCCGAAGCACATTTTCAAGAGTAGCCTCCGTGCTCGACGTAGGGTGTATTCTGGAGCTGGACACCGGGGTCAGTGGGCGTCTGGACAGGCTAGGAGCTCCTTTTTATAGCACACACGACGTTCCAGGCACGCGCACTGAGGGCTGCGCGTCGAGGCTCGAATAATAACACACTGGCACGCGTGTAGCTGGCTGGCGGATCGAGAAGGGAGCGACGGACATACAACAGGTATATCTATATAAATAAAATTGTAGGGGGTCCGCTGTCTGTAATTTCTTTTGTTTTGCCAATTTTTCAGATATTTATCCGTTTTAGGTCAACTCAAGACCGAATCGGTGGTTTTTACGTTTCGTGTCTGTTTGTTTGTCTGTCTGTTTGTCTGTTCCACCATCACGTCAAAATGGCTGGATAGATCTCAACCAAACTTCACATTTAGAGTATACTCATCCCGGGGAAGGTTTCGATATGCATATCATTTTAAAATCTTTGAATACACGGGGGATTTATAGGAAAACCAGAATGGTTTTTCCACCATCACGTCGAAACGGCTGGATAGGTCTCAACCAAACTTCATATTTAGAGTGTACGCATCCCGGGGAAGGTTTCAATGTGCATATAATTTTAAAATCCTTGAATAGACGGGGGGTTTATAGGAATTTCTCTTATTCTATTGATTTTCTGTAAACTTCATTTACCGTACATGAAACGTCTCTTCATTATAAACAACTTTCGTTATGTTCATAATTTACCTTACTCTTCACATGACGGAGAAATTACAAGTTTCCTCTGGTATCATGCTCTGCATTGAGTGACCGACAGACCGACAACGAACCTACAGGTTACCATGGCAACGTCTCTGACTGCATGCCAGCAGGGAAGTAACGTATTGCCATTTACCTCATCATGCTTTTAAATTCGTGGTTGTTCCTTATGTTCCTTATGTAGCTGTCATATAATTATCCGAAAAGTAATGTAATCTATATAAATAAAACTGTAGGGGGTCCGCTGTCTGTAATTACTTTTGTTTTGCCAATTTTTCAGATATTTATCCGTTTTAGGTCAACTCAAGACCGAATCGGTGGTTTTTACGTTTCGTGTCTGTTTGTTTGTCTGTTTGTCTGTTCCACCATCACGTCGAAACGGCTGGATAGATCTCAACCAAACTTCATATTTAGAGTGTACTCATCCCGGGGAAGGTTTCAATATGCATATCATTTTAAAATCCTTGAATAGACGGGGGGTTTATAGGAAAACCAGAATGGTTTTCCTCCATTTTCTCTTATTCTATTGATTTTCTGTAAACTTCGTTTACCGTACATGAAACGTCTCTTCATTATAAACAACTTTCGTTATGTTCATAATTTACCTTACTCTTCACATGACGGAGAAATTACAAGTTTCCGCTGGTACCATGCTCTGCATTGAGTGACCAACAGACCGACAACGAACCTACAGGTTACCATGGCAACGTCTCTGACTGCATGCCAGCAGGGAAGTAACGTATTGCCATTTACCTCATCATGCTTTTAAATTCGTGGTTGTTCCTTATGTAGCTGTCATATAATTATCCGAAAAGTAATGTAATGTGAGATAATCTTACAAAAACGTTACCCTGTTCCACGTTTCTAACTCAATCTGACCCAAGAATAGATGACATATCATAGGAACACCCATTTAGGTCACTGAATCCGGCGTGTCTTATGGTATAATCCTTTGTCGATATGACGTACGTTTAGTAGCAGTTAATCTGTAAATGAAGGTCTTCAGTATTGTAAACACGCATATACTTTCGTATGTCGATCTATATATATTCACTTATGTCGATTTGTAGCGATCGAGAAAGGGTGGGTCTGCTATTGTAATCAGTACTCCCCACACCGACTTTGACTGGCAGTATGGAAGGGTTACTTCTCCAACTCCTGTGTAACTGTCATTAGTATGGAAGGCCTACAATTGTAATGAATAGTTCACTTCTCGATTTGACTTGCAGAAGGCAAGTGAGCATGGAGTTTTGTTTAAAACTCCCCTACCCGATTGTGTTTGGCAGTAGGCAAGGGTGCCCGCCATTATAAAGAAATGTCCTCATCTAAAATGTGACTGGCATTAGGCATAGTGGCCTGCTATTTTGATGGAAACTCATCAACTTGGTGTGACCGGCAGTAAGCTGGCTGGAAGTAGGAAAATGGGCCTGGCATTATAATGATAACTGCACAACTCAATTTCGAGTGATAATATAATATTATAATAAAAACTCCTCAACTGTAATCTGTCTGGAAGTAGGAAAGGGGGGCTGCCATTTTAACGAAAACTCCCCAAATCGATTCTGTCCGCGAAGTAAGCAATGGAGCCTGCAATTATAATGTAAACTTCCCAACTCGATTGTGAATGGCAGTAGGCAAGTGAGCCTGCCGTTATATCACAAATCCATAACAAACACTTTACATTGGAAACAACGTACGGGGACCTCCCCATGCTCTTTCTCGGATAACGCTAAGAGACATGCAATTTTAAAACAATCTTATTTACTGCATGTACACTATTTACTTCGATATTCGAATACAATGTAGAATACCTTTTTTTTTCGAAGGGGCTTTACGTCGCACCGACACAGATAGGTCTTATGGCGACGATGGGATAGGAAAGGCCTTGGAGTTGGAAGGAAGCGGCCGTGGCCTTAATTAAGGTACAGCCATAGCATTTGCCTGGTGTGAAAATGGGAAACCACGGAAAACATGTAGAATACCGTAGCGAAGCACGGGTACATTCGCTAGTTGTATTATATTTGGGATAATCTCCCTTGAATTATAGGTCACTTTGTCTACATCCATATCAGAATAACTTGTCTGGATCGTCAGAGCGCTGTCACATACATCAGCTAGGAGGGATTAAATTATTACATTTACTGCCAAGTAAGGTAAGGGTTATTCTACCCGAAGGCAGGTCCGAACCTCCGCAGAGGTGTTCCTGAGCCGGAGTTTACGTGAGGTAGGGTGGCCAGTTCCTTTCCGTTCCTCCATTCCCTTACCCTCCACCAACAGCGCGTGGCAACCCATCCAACTCCTGACCACGCCCAATGTTTCTTAACTTCGGAGATCTCACGGGATCCGGTGTTTCAACACGGCTACGGCCGTTGGCTACTGCCAAGTAAGCACACATAATAGTGACGTGTGCGTGTGGGCTTTTTTGGCGGATAATCGTCGCGCTAATTCAGGTAAGTTTTCGGCAACTATGAGATAGGAAAAGGCAAGGGCTGGGAAGGAAGAGCTGTGGCCATAATAACAGCTCCAGTATTTGCCTGATGTAAAAATGGAGAAACTACGGAAAGCAATCTTCAGGGCTGCAGAAAGGTGCGTTTCGAACCTACAATCTCCAGAATTCAAGCTACATTTATATGGTCCGTACAACTCATTCGGTTACTTAGTAGTATAGTTATATCTTCCCATCGCAGAAGCTATTTGCATTACACTCGCCGTAACAACTATAATCAAAGCTACACTTCCCCGTACGGTGGCTTTAGTGTCGATAATGTTATGAGATTTTATTTCCACCGAAAGAGATATTCTTATCTGTGGGAAAGTCGTGCTCATTCTAAAGTATATTTGAGTAATTCGTAGGAAGACGACAACTGACTAACATTTGACACCGTTTGGTGCTTACACCGACGAATTTCATTGATTGCGACAAGCAAAGAGTTGCATGAAAAATATTTCTATTTCCATTTTCGAACCAATATTGAAACTTTAAACGACGTCTAGCTAAACACCGGGTGAACATTGCTTATGCAATAGAAAATCGTGCTCGACTTAGACGTTGTTTAGGTAGACGTTGTCTAAGGCTTAAAACTAGTCATCGTTTTTCTAAAATCGGCCCTAACACTTCGCACCATTGGACGTATCATGACAAGTTTCTCTACTAGATGGCAGGTCATGATGAAGGGAGATGGTTGAAGATCGTTTAGAGAAAACTAATAGGCTGAACAGTTCAGAAGTTGAGGTTATTTTACAGAAGGTCGTTCGGGATCTCTGGTGACGAGTTTGAAGGCCGCTGGCGCCGCTGTTATCAACCTGAGCACGTCTAAACGGGGAGTGATGATTCACATCAGTACTAAGAACGTGTGTGTGGAGTTTTCTGACATTAGCTGTAACGATGCCAAAGCGGATTGACCCTCACTGGGAGTTCTACATAACATCGCTTTCCGATGATAAACACAGCTATTCTGCAATCCAAGGAATATGCAAGAAACTTGAATTCTTGACATAAAAGAACGGGATCAATGTTGTATTGAATAAGAAAGGAAACCGTTGACTGCGCGTAATTCCAGAGGAAAAAAACCCAGACAAATCCATGACCAACCACCAGCCGTACACGGGAAGTGGTGAGGAAAGTGAAGGCCCCTTTCTCAGGTGGTAATCCTGGCCCACAAAGGACTATTGCACGTAACTTGGGGATGTCTGTTTCAACAGTTAGCACCATAATCAACAAGGAACTACAAGTAGAAAAGTGGCATAAGCGCGAGTTCATAAGCTGTTGCCTCGCCACATTTCGGAACGTCGCAAGAAAGCTGTATGAGGGCTAGGCGACAGATGGAAAAATGTGGTGACATTAGACGAAGCATATGTGTACCTTAGTGACTGTAACAAAGCCCGCTGGATTTACTACCGTCCTAGAGACATTTTACTTATATCAAAAGATGCCAGGAAAGTTTCGCAAGGGGTTTCATGATCATCGCTGGACACTGTCACAATGGCGAGTTAACCATTCGCCGTGTCGTTAATAATGTGAAGGTGAATTCTACATACTATCAGCAAAAGGTTTTAACACCCATTTAGAACACAGATATCCCAGCACTGTATGGGAGAGCGAAAAATCAGGTGTGGGTACATCAAGATAAAGTATCCAGCTACACTTCTTGTTCGACTCGTCTGTTCTGAGAGAGATTGGAGATGGAATCTGGAATTCGTGCAATTTCTTTTACTGACATTCCGGTGAAGACACCCGATGGGTCACCCATGGACTTCTGTGCACTTGGACTCCTAAAACGTACCTTAGGAAATAGACGTCGGCACACTATCACTGGCCTCTGCAAAGCATGTCAGGAGGAGTGGGATAGGATAGACATGCTAGTTCTGCGAAAAAGTCTGCTGCAATGGAAATTACGCTGTCCAATTGAACATGATCGTTGATGGGGACATGGGTTTCCATACGTTGATTACCCTTCAAACATCAACCCCAGAGATCCCGAACAACCTTCTGTAGTATGTCTGTTATATATTTATTCGTGTGACTGTTCCAGCGGTTTTTTTTAAGTTTCTAAAGCACACTTTTAGAATGGACGAGAATCAAAATTATTTGCACGCTCTAAGTAAAAGCTGATAGAATTGCTAGGAGATCAGCAGTGAATATGAATGCTTCATGGGGTAATGAAGTTTGTACCGATATTTGTGATGAAGGACAATAGTATGTACCGAGCATATGGCTGTGCAGTTTGGGTCATGTAGTTATGGGCTTGCATTCGGGTGACAGTGGGTTCGAACTCCACCGTCGACAGCACTGAAGATGGTTTTCCCATTTTTACTCCAAGCAAATGCTGGGGTTGTACCTTCACTAAGGCCACGACCGCTTCCTTCCAACTCTTAGGCCTTCCCTATCTCATCGTCGCCATAAGACCTATCTGTGTCGGTGCGACGTAAAACAAATTAAAGAAAACTCTTGATCTAGAAGATGTGTTCACGAAGAGTTGCCAAACAGTGACAACGAAGAGAAAAACATCGACTCTTTAGACATTTAAATCTTTTATTTAGTCAAGGACAAGTTGATTTTAATACTGTGTTTTACCTATGTTACTTGAGTTTTTGTGTATATTTTAACCACCATTCGAGATCACGGCTAAAGCTGAAGATGTTTTCCATGGACAACGAAACATGTACCAACAAAATAAATTAAAAATAAATAAATTAATGCTGTTGTAATCAATACAATCTTAAGATTTTAATGTGCTGGAGAAGTGCAACTTCTCAAATGTACAAGGTGGAATTTGTTATATATTTTTCACATAATATGTAAAGTGAAACACAGAACAACAATTCACCGACATTCTTCATTTTCAGTTGTGTACTCCCCCTGTGGGTGGGGGCGGTAGAATAACACCCACGGTATCCCTTGCCTGTCGTAAGAGGCGACTAAAGGGTGCCCCAGGGGTTCTGAGCTTTGGAGCGTGGGTTGGTGACCACGGGGCCCTCAGCTGAGCCCTGGCATTTCTTCTACTTACTTGTGCCAGGCTGCTCACTTTCATCTATCCTATCCGACCTCTCTTGGTCAACTCTTGTTCTTTTCCGACCCCGACGCTATTAGGTTTGCGAGGGCTAGGGAGTCTTTAATTTTCACGCCCTTCGTGGCCCTTGACTTTCTTTGACCGATACCTTCATTTTTCGAAGTGTCGGATCCCTTCCATTTTTGTATCTGATTAGTGTTATATAGAGGATGGTTGCCTAGTTGTACTTCCTCTTAAAACAATAATCACCACCACCAACACCTCAGTTGTGTACAAGTAAAAATGTTGCGTATGGCTTTTAGTGCCGGGAGTGTCCGGTTCGCCAGGTCGAGGTCTTTCTATTTGACTCCCGTGGGTGAACTGCGCGTCGTGATGTGGATGAAATGATGATGATGATGATGAAGACGACGTATACACCCAGCCTCAGTGCCAACGAAATTAATCAATGATGGTTAAAATTCCTGACCCTGCCGGGAATCGAACCCGGGACCTCTGTGATGAAAGGTCAGCACGCTAACCATTTAGCCATGGAGCCGGACTGTCTACAAGTAAAGGAATAAAATACGTAATTCCATTAGAATCCGGGCCCTAGTCATGATGATGTACTGATGTGTAAAAACAACCAGAAGATTCCACCAAATGTTGAAGTATCGGAAACCTGAAAGATTGACAGGTTTTAACGTAATTTTGTAAACAAGAAAGTGAGCAGAATTTAGAATCATTAAGGGTATGAACATGACACCAAGCTCGCGAATCACGTAGCGATTCCTTCCGGCTAGGAAGTGTAAACGGTCATCACGAGGACGTCAAAGAAAGTACTGTACAATAGTTTCCGTATCATGAGTCACGAACTAAATGAATTGCGCACGAACCTGTTACATCTCATTATCTACACGAACACGCACACGAGGTTATCTGGATTTAAACACAATACTTTCACTGTTTGTAAATGAATACCATTCCGTGATTCATATGAATACGGGCCAATTTACAGCGGAAGGAGGATTAAAAGTGATATACACTGATGTGTCAGAGATTCTTTAATCTATTTTACGAAGGGAATTATGACATCCTCTATGGATAAAAGGTAAAATGTCGGCCTGTGAAACCCAAGATTCTGGATTCAATCCCCGCAGAGGTTCTCTGATTTTAAAGGGTAAATAAAAACATTTAATGTTGTGCGATATCAGCATATTCAAGATCTAAAGTGACACGTTCGGTGTAATAATAATAATAATAATAATAATAATAATAATAATAATAATAATCTGAGCGGGCGAGTTGGCTGTGCGGTTAGGAGCATGCAGCTGTGAGCTTGCATCCGGGTGGTTGTGGGTTCGAAGTACACTGTCGGCAGCCCTGAAGATGGTTTTGCATGGTTTCCCATTTTCACACCTGGCAAATACTGGGGCTGTACCTGAATTAAGGCCACGGTGCTATCCCATCGTCGCCATGAGGCCTATCTGCGTCCGTGCGACGTAAAGCAACAAACTGGTAGCAGATATTACAAAACGTGGACTGAAATTTTATGGACATGTTCAAAGACTCCCAACAACAAGGCTTACACACAAGATCATGACATGCAGCAGAAAATTGAAGAGTTTACCATGGATCCAAGAAGTCAAAAGTGACCTGGAGAAAGCCCAGATAGATGTATCAGAAATATATTCCGTAAAATGTAAACAGATGGATAGTACAGCCAGAGAATGAAGTTCCAAGGAGACCAGGAAACAAGTGGACCACAGAAAGGAAGAGAGACCACGGAGAAAAGATGAAAGCCATACGGAAGACCAGAAAGGCGAATCATAAAAGCACTGCGTGATCCAACAGGGTCCATACGCAAATAATAATAATAATAATCTACAGCCTGTTTCCAGTCATTCGACCGGGTCAGGAATGGAGTGAATGAAGCCCCCATCTAGCGACGAGGATTGGAATTGTGACGGCCGCCGAAGTCTGTTGCACTCCTCTGGGGCAATGATTAATACATTACGTAAATCTTGGCATATTTGACCGTCGCTATTTCATGAATATCCCTACCAATGAAGATGCTGTTGACATTTGAAATAATGCATCTTTCTATTAGTGAAATAATTTTGTAACCGGATCAGTAGTACCCTCCACATATAAACAAACTTACAAAATTCGTACTCTCTCTTTATAATATTATTATGGATTATTATACATTTTGTAATTAAATGTATCCAATGACTTTCTACCAATGTTCGAACTTACTTTCGTACTGTACAAATTAATCAATTAATCTCTTTCATATGATACCCCACTCGGCCGTATTTCGTAGGTTTCCATTTCTACCCCCTACCCCTCAGCCCTCCTGTCTCGCTAAATCCCCGTTCGATTCTGCTCAAGTTCCAAATTAATTGTGTAATGTACAAATTAAGTTCTTCCATTCATTTGAAACCCCACTCGGCCCTTTTTCCTAGGTTTTCGATTTTTAACCCTGCCCCCTAACCTTTGGGGGTAGATTTCCAAACTACGTGTTCCTAGGAAATCTGTAATCGGAAAAAAGTAAACTGCTTTCCAAATTTCAAGTCTTTATGTTTAATGGCTGCGGAGTTTCCCTGAGTAGCGTAATGTATCAGTGAATTGATTTGTTTCTGCCACACCCCTTAAACGCCTTTGATAGTCGGGGAAAAATTATATTCAACCATTTAAAATATAGCCTGTAGCACTCAGGGATAATGTATCTTTCTATTAGTGAAATAATTTTTAGAATCGGTCCAGTAGTTTCTGAGATTACCCTTCAGATATACAAAAACTCACAAAATTTGCACTCTCACTTTATTATATTAGTACAGATTATGCAATTTGAAAATGTTACACGCTACTCAGAGCTTCCGCCTTCTTCGCTAACACACATCCGTAAACACTCATTTCCACGTTAGTTCTGGACTGTATGAAGGAACTGTAATGACTAGTTCCGAGTACTACCGTGATAAATCCACTTGAATACCAGGCTACAACTACCATGTGCGTGTAAGTACAGTAAGGTTCGCATGTGTCCGTTTAAAGGCCAAATGTTCTCCAATTTGGCAGCGTGACCAATGGGATGTTCTTAGCTAACAGGAACACATACTTACGGTCACCAGGCCATCCGAAAACTGTGTCACAAAGTATGTTATGGTCCAGACATGGATTTAAATTCCTTTGATAGCTTTGTAACGTTCTAACAAACTTTCACTCCAAATTTCACGGCGCAAATCATCCTAAGAGCTCATTCAGCGTAATATTATGTGTTAACGTTTTTCTTTGACTAGACGTTAAGTTACCTTGCTTCGAATATAGTTCTTCGTATCGGGAACATTGTAAACTAATGATAATAAGATCCCTCAGGTAGGTAATTTGTAATACTTAATGTGCGTCCACGCCAAGATGTTTTCGTTAACTTGAACATTTTTGGATGTTAATAAACAAAATAGCGCGTTCATTAACTTTTTGAGCATATTGATAAACAAAATTCATTAACTTTTCGTGTTTTCGTTAACATTTTGGTTTGCACATGAGCAAGGACACAATTACAGCACGCAAATTTGTAGCGCGGAACACGATGATTTCTTATTCCTTCTAAAAAATGACTATCAAGTCGCAAGCGAAAGTTCTAATATACAGTACCTTTAATTCTGTATGATGTTCTTTTAGCTGTGTTGTAATGTAGTTTCATTTCCAGCTTCGCTTCTCGCTGAATGACCTAACCTCATATAATCGCTTGTATATCATCAAAATAACACCATACTAACTAGGTTCAATGAAGATTTTCTTTATGTCGTACCTTTACCAATTCCTTGATACTGTATAAAGATTCAAACACCTCAAACGCAATAACTGAAATGGTTTCTTTTGATACTCCAGACAAATACGTAGATAAACGAAATGTCTGAGTCACCGATTGCTAGGAATCTTAAAGTTATACCAATGAAATAGAGCCTGTCATTAGTGGAGCCAGCTTTCCGATAATCTGTATCATTACTTGCAATTTCAGACCCAATTACTGTCAATAAGAACTGAAAGTAATGTGCGGTTATTCTCAAGAACATTTCGAAAGCCTGCTGCATCATGAATTAAAAGTTCTGACATGAGTGTTCTTTCCAAACTTAATTCTACTCGTCTTTCCAATATTTTTCTTCGCGTCTGCGCTTTTCTCTAATTGTACTCAGTAAAATAATGAAAGATGCAGCTGTAAGTATTTTCTTCTTCCTGACCCCTATCCATTGTAATCTTATAAACAGCTATTTTGGTGTGGATACAGTGTTAAAGAAGTTTTTTTGACAGAAGTTTAACAACATATTGAGAAATGTTTTCGTTAACATTGTTTATTAACTTTGGTATGGACTAACCATTAGGGGAAATCAACCAACCATCCGGATTAAATTGTGAAGCATACAGAGAGAGAATGTATAAATTAGAAAAAGACTATAGAATCACATGGAACATGTACAACAAAAAATTAACATCTCGGAACGATAAATTAAAACACTACTAGATGACCCGCAGTGTTCGTTATAAATAGGTGGGGTACCTCGTCTTGATGTGCCTGTCGTAGCCATATTGTTTTGTCTGACATTTTCATTTGTTTTATGAACATTTAATAAGAAGGTCCGCAGTTCGCAGTCAGAATTCATCCATTCTAACGTCGTCATGCCTCCTGCTTGGCAAAAATCTATCCATATATTCGCTTTTTTAAATCCTGCAGTTCTTGATGTAAAGCTTGGTATTGTGTAGTAGAAGTCAATGCCATTTTGAATCACAGTTCTATACATCCTATAGTACAACTTACGAATGTTTTAAATGTAGTCATTTTTTATTGTAGCTCTCCAAGTCTGTGTCCGTAACGTTCAGAAAATTTTCTAGGTCCTCTGTAGACTTTGGTGACATCACATTATCAGCAGCGTAGCCCATGTCATCCTTTCGAACAACTGCATGTTCGATGTAGTTACTGAAAAAAGAACGGGGATAACCTGTAACCTTGTGGTACTCCTTTGTAGTGAAATTTATGAACTAGGCTGCTTTTGGCTAAAGTTGTTGGTTATCAGAAGATTTACTCGCAGGTTAAGGAATAGTATTTCCCGGCAAAATTTTGACCACTGTCTGTTTTAACCTAATGACATTAAAAAAATTGACACTGAGAAGTATCAGATTATTAGGTTTATTTACTTTACATTACAGGTCATGAATCCTAAATATTTCAATCTAAAGCGTGATGCAATCAAATACCATTTTGAGTTATATTTTACCTCCATACCTTGAACCGAAAATTTTGGAAAGATTGCTCTTTCGACTTAGCAAACATTCGCCACAATCATCCGATGTATTATCAAATGTCTCTCATTATCCCTTATTTTAAGAAGGAAATAGCTAATTATTTCCTTTCCTTGCATATAAACTAGCATTCCTTCCATCAGCAAGATAATACGTGATGACGGCTGCACGCATCATTGCAGGGGAATGGGTTGATGTCCATCCTGAGCAGCACTTTTGAGCTTTATAGTTCACTTTTTCTAATTATACACTCCATGAGATAACGATAACTGGACATTATTTGTATTTAGTGAGAATGAAAAAAAAAGAAACAATAATTTGTATATTTATCGATATTTATTGAGTCATATCACATAAAAATCACATTTACATCTTAAATTACATTATTAGTTACTCTTCTTATCTATAACCTAATTATAGAGAAAAAGAACAGAATGAATGTCATAAACAAGAATGAAACAATAAATACTCATATGATCACATTCTACTTTTAATATATTGCACAAGTTAGAGAGATCGTGTTTGTTTTTTAATTGTCTCTGCCGTTCCTTTTATAAGTTACTCCTTGAAACGTGCTTGTGACTTTCTCTGAAGCACGATCCTCAGATACTATTAACTAGATTGCACTTGGAATTTGTTCCTTTTAACAGACATAACTTATTTAAGTAAAGCAAAATGCATACCATTATGTTATGGAAGTGACTGTGAATGCTCATATCACGTGTGTTCAAATGTGATTTATCAGTGGCATAAAATGTTAGTATACTTTCCAAATTTGACTACTTAGATGTTTACGCAAAAATCTGTTGGATTGCTAAAGAAAGGATGATGGAGTCCCAGAAAAAGTTAGTGTATTTTCTTCACTCACAGAAGGTTGCAGATACCCTGCATGTGCATACTTAAACATATGTTGTATAATAATTATGGATAAATCTGACACAATATGGAATGCAATTTGATCTTAAGAAATTGAACAATTTCCTGTGCTGTTTGCACACAGTGTGGACTGTGGCTATCATTTGCACAAACTATAAACAAGTAAAATATGTTGAGCATCAAAGAAACAGGGCGAAATGAGCTTACCAAAATATTACATAACATAATCGTGGTTAGTATTATAAAACATCAATTTGCTGTTTTAAAGAAATCATATGTGTTGTATTCAAAACATCTAAAATTCACAGCAAAATTTTTTAAAGTAGATCCAGAATTATAACTTTTTATGGCAAGAATGCTTTGGGACAGGTTAAGAAAAGATAGCATCAATATGAATCGTCTTAGAGTATTCCAGTTAATCGTATAAAAATACTATCTGATCGCCTGCGGTTTATGTAAGCCTTTTTACAGCAGTGCAGTGCGGGGTAAAGTTTACTAGGAGTTTTGTTCAAAAGGATTTCTTGAGACGTTTTCTCGTGAGTGAAGATACTTTCAAGAGTGGCGATTTTGAAATACGAATTTTTTTATCGAACATTCACATGATCACTTCTCATATGGCGAGCAGAGTCGGTTGAATATTACAATGGAGATCAGTTATGGTGGTAAGCTAAGCAGTACTTGAAACATATCACACAGAATACTGTACATATAAATTACTTATATTTACAGCAGGACGCTCATAGATCAGTTATATCACATAATTCTCATTCAAAAATTCTGCCAATCAAATGCACACAGAAGATCGAAGAGAAATCCACGTTCAGTGTTTTTGTAGCGATTAAATATTTACATAAAAAGCTATTCATTTCTCTCGGCTAGGATTTCTTGACACTATCCTATGATTTGTGCCATGCATTTCTCGCTTAGTTTCCAGGTTGTTTCACAACAGAAGGAGTTAAACTGTTCAACTTTGCGTGAAGATATTTTTTGTTTAATATATTTTGTAAGATTACGTACATAGGTGTACACTGTGTTGCCTACACCGTAGGCGCCAGTCCACGAACTTATTGACTATAGCAGTATTATTATTTATGCATGTATTAAGTTTAAGTCTTAAGTATCTTTACGCATTCCATTTCTTCAAAACGTTTATTACCTCAAAATGACCAGTTTAGTTTTTTTTTTAAAGTTGGAAGTAGCCGAAAGTTGCTAGTGTCGCAACTACATTTCACGCATCCGAATTCAAATAAAAGCGAAACATAGTTACACAATCTAGTGTCATCGTGTAAACTGCCCTTTAGTGACCGTTGCACAGTTTTTGTTCGGACTACCACTTTACGATTGCTTCAACGGCGCTTGCGATGTTTATGTGACCTTGAAAATGTTTGTAACATAACTTGTCGTTTACGATGGTGGAAGTTTGACGAGGAAAAACGCGCGAATGAATTGTGTTAGTTCTTATGATACTTCATGAGGACTTTCCCGTCAACATATTGTCTATCGTGAATTACAGCCGTAGGAACATCTTCGTACACACAGGAAATTCTAGGGGTGGAGTGAATTTGTTTTCATTGATGTCTTTAAGGGCTACATATTTAGTTTTTCAATTGAGTTGGGACTTTGAGAGTGACTGTAAAGAAATGATGAGAAACCAGTTGGGAACACTGATCCATACCTTATACTGAGTCATTTTAGCGTTTACCATACTTTGCCTATTACAGGAGGATATATTCTCCTGTAAAGCAATCTACAGTGCACAGAACAACACGTTCATTTTCAAATGGATACTTTTCCATTCACTAGGAAAGCAAGTAAACCACGTAAAGTACATTGTTCGCTGTGATGTCCATTGCCCTTGGTTCTTGCAGTCCTCCTTCATTGTCCACCACACCTGGCATCATGGGCTTTGGAATATTTAACATAAATGTCCGTATAATTCTTGTCATTTATTTTCGGTAACTTATGGTGTGAATTTTCCTTTAAATAAATATTCTCTCCCTCTTTCCTTTATGGCTCCAAATTAGTTCAAGGAAACACAAATACACTTCAATCAGTATCACAGCAAGCTCACCTGAAATTGATTTTGAATGAAAGATATTCGCTTCCCTTTTATTTTGTGAAACTGAAGACTTTGAAATTCAACACTGGTTTGTTCTATCAACTAGTTAGGGAACTACACAACAGATAGTCACATACAGAAATATTTACGCTAATAAAATACTGTATCAATTCCATCTAGCCTGCCTTTTGTTACCTTTAACAAAACTAGTTCCTGATGTGTTGCAAACAAAAATTTAATTTTTAACGGATTTCTGTTTTAGAAATGACATATTAAGAATGCATTATATTCTTAATTCCTGAGAAAAAGTTATAAACACTTGAATTACAAAAGTAAATACACAGTTAATATTCCTCAAATTATCACATTTATAAGAAAATTGATATGAAATTTGACTGTCAATCCAGTTATATTCCTCCAGCTCCGTTGGTTTTTTTTTAAAAAAATCAGTGCCACTGGCTGAATTGACTGGTGTGCATATACAGCGAGTTTATCTAATCGGTTGGCCGGCAGGCGCGCTCAGCTTATCTGCCTCCCGTTGGCTCATCACTTCCCGTTACACAGCGCAGCGACAGCACGGGAATTCCCGCACTTCGCAGTTCAGGTCCGTGCTTAGAACATGTATTAAGTGTTCTGTCGCTGCAACTGTTCTCGAGTTGTGAAGTGTTACTTCGGGGTGTAATTCTTATAACGCCTCCACATGTGTGCACGATAGAGGAAAGGGTATGTATGTACGATAATTACGTGAAAACAGAGTCTTGAAGGGAAGACCTTAGGTGATTTGTAACACAGTCTCCAGGTGTACGCCCTCCAGATGGAGAGACTGTGCAGAAACTCGTAAACAAATCGAGAGGAACTGGTTCTTTACTCGACAAGAAGCGAATGGTTAAAGAAACGTGTATTTAACGAGGAAAAAAGTAAATGAATTCGCAGAAAGAATAGAACATACTCCTACAAAATCCCTAAGACAACGTCGACATGAAGTTGGAGTTTCGAAGAACTCAGCATGGTGAGCTACGAAAATATTAAAATTGAAACCATTCCAGAAATGTATGGATGTTGGAGAAGAACATTTCCAACATCTCCTGTCGTAAGGTACGGACTAATTTCGTTAATACTTAATTACTAGAGCCCGGATTTTTATGCATTAATATGTTAGAATTCAAACTTACTGAAGCGAGTAACAAGACAGTATAGTCATTATGCTATGGGGTTTGCATAAACATTAGGGGTACTGCCCATCAGAACCCCTATAATTTATGTTACTCTTGCTACATTATTGAAGGGCGGGTGGCCTACATTCCTACTAACCAAATTAGTTTGCAGTCTAACCTGTCACTGCATAAATAAAAATCCGGGCTTTATTAATTACTGATTTTCTTAATTTTAATTCATGTCATGCATGGATAAAGTGAGCGAAGTGTTGTCCTTGTTGCGGAGCGGGGAGTGATGAGTCAACGGGAGCTAGGCGTGCCTGCCGATGAGAGAAACTCACTGTAGTATTATTGTGAGGAATGATGCAGATGCAATATTATTACACATAAAATGATCGAAATCTCTGTTTAGAATATTCAAGTTCTATAAACTATAACTATTTGATTGAAGACATTGGAAAAATAAAGAATATATACTATGATATTGATAACAAATAACAATACAATCATATCAACGTATTTTTGCATATAAATTCAACTAACTTTAACAAATGCACCTGAATTATATTCGTGAACAATATTTTCAAAGTTACTTGCCAACAATTTTCGAAATATCCAGCAAACGAATGTTGAATTTCAAAACAAGCGCGTTCTTCATGCCATATTTCACAAACCTTAGGATCACCATGCGCTCTGCCATACATTCGTTTGTTAAGATTTATAGCAATTTATCACCATTGAAACAAAACAGATGAAGACAGCTGCACTGCACAGCACCGTTGCCATGGATACGGATGTCAGTCATGGCAGGTAACCAAGGGAGTTCTCTAAATTGCTACCGAGGAAGCTTTTGCCAATCCTCTTGCTGAAGAAGTATTCCGCTGGAGGCTCCAGAGTATTGTAAAACACTTCCCCATTCTCGATGTCATTCTTCTGGGCGGATGTTACTGCACTTCCCAGTCCTGTCTTCGCAACAACACCAGTTGTCTGACTCAACTTCATATCCGCGAACAGAGCTGCTATTTCAGCAGACTTTTTCACCGACAAAGCTTCGCACGCTGATGAGGGGGCACCGCTGCTGTGATGACGGCGCCGCCTGCTGCCATAACGTGAGGAACTAGATCCTGATGACGCAGGCAACCTTTTCGATCCCTTCTTAGACCCTTCATCGCTTCTGCACGATGCCCCCATATAAATGATGCGACCTCTAGGATCTCTTGCAGAAACGACCAATACTTTACTTTGTTGGGGTGAGAAACTCCTTCCGTTATTATCCTCATCCTCTTCATCGGACTTGGAGCTTGTGGTGAAGAGATCGTAGTCCAGGGCTAAGTTGTCAGAGCTATAACTGCGTCTCTGATCCCTCTTGAAATCCGATGGCAAATGATAAACAAGTTTACGACTCTGAGTCTCATAGACGTCCATCCTCTTATTGAAATGTCCAGCACTTTCATCACTCCGTGTTCTCCTAGAATTCCAGGCTTGATTTGGTCTCGTGGGATTCATCTGCAAAAATTCTAAGCTTTTAGAAGATTTCACGGTTCCTCCTACTAAACTTTTCTTGGTATGGATTCGACCTTCATTTTTCCGCCATGCCGTCGTGGGAGATGCTGCTCTTGACAGACTCGACTCGGAGACGGCAAATCCTCTTTGTTTCAGCTGATCAAAGACAGAGTTGTTCTTGGTGTGGAGTGTAGGCTTTCTGTGGTGGTGATGATTCTGTTGCAGGGTACAGTAGCATTTGTCGCTCTCAACACAACTGTCGGAATCAAAGCCACACGACGAGAAAGTGCCATCTTTCGGTTGGATCATCCCGGCACTCTTTGATCTTCTCCGTTTACTGTTCTTCCCCTCCCCCATCGAGCAATAACACTTGTCGGCTGAGATGCACGTGCAAGATTCACTGTCGTAGCTGCACTCGCTACACGAGAAATACCCGCTGGAGGATCTGTTAGGAACTAGAGTGGCATTCTCTCTCTTATGACTTACACTTATGCCTGTGGTGCGGACCATGCTGAAGAAATCACTGTCATCTGAAGCGCTTTGGTGATGATGTGAGCGTTTTACCATTGGGGAGGCCCTTTTTTTCTTGGAGCTCTGTCTCCTTGACAACCGCGCCCCTTTCGACAGGCCTACTTTGACACTCGGCTGACGGTGAATTTGGAAGTTACGTGAAGTATAGCTGGATGTTGAAGTGGATGTTGTCGTCGAGTCGGTGACGAAAGCATTCCTCAACTTCTTGCTGCTGCGTATCGGGACTGATGAGGGGAATAAGACGGACGTGAATTCGAAACTGCTAGGTCTTGATTTAGCCGCCTTCAGTTTAGAGACCGATCTCCTGAACACTTTCTTGAGACCCACTCCACCTGTCGAGAAAGTCTTCTTGCGCTTGACGCAACTTATGCTGTTCCTCCTGTTCAGTTTCTTCCGCTGTCTTCGCATTATACTCTTGCTGCGCTGATACAGTTCATCCTTTGTCAGTGTGACAGCAAGTTTCAACAGGAACTCCTTATAGATCGGCTTCAGATCATTGAATGACATTCCTTCAGCATCTATGATGGCGTCCAGGATGTCATCCAAGCTGTTGAGTCCTTCTTGAGCTCTGAATTCAGCAAACAGTTCATTGAAACCCAATGGACTCCCATTTCCTCCCCCATTGTGTCCATTCCCATAACCTAATCCTGTTGTGTGTCTCCTATTGTACCTTGTTAAAGGCCCACCTGCGTTTAGGAAACTCTTACTTCGGGGAATGGCAACTTTTGTTAAGATATCCCCTGTTTCTGGATAGTCTGACGATAGCTTGATGCTGCTGTACCCGTGCAAGTCCGAGGCTACTCTTCGCACTCCAGTGGACTGGCTAACAATAGCCGAGGTGCCTGTGCACGGCTCACTCTCACTTCTACTGTGCCTCGTCCGCGAGGCAAGTTCCGTTTCCTTGGCAACCACTTGTTTCTTCTGCTCAGGCTTTGGCAGCGAGGGCGGTGGCGTGCTAGCTCTTGTGATAATGTTTTCGTCTTCACTTGCGGAAGAAGCTGAAGATCTGTTCTTCTTCCTGGGTGGCCTCACTGGAACTGGAGGGGGTATTTTAGTGGGCGGTGGCCTTTTCTTAACTGTGTCGACAGCCGAGGGGCTGAGATCTGTAGCACTTGTACTCGGCACATTATCCCCTATTTTTTCACTGGGTTTGGCAAGAATTCTCTTCGTGACATCCTCTCTGCCACTGGCTATACTTCTATTATCATTCAGGTCACCTCCTGCTATACTGCTTCCCCCGCCTATACTAACATAACTGATCCCATTCTTGTTCATCGGACCTTTATGCGATGGTTTCATCCCACCCTTAACGCCATTCCTCCTATTTCGTGATTGCATATGCACAATTAAAGCTTGATATAGATTGGCAGCTATGACAATCGCATCTTCTGAACGGGAGCACACGAAACCATGACATTCCAATTGCTTGGTAACGCCCATTGTCCTCATAACAACAGCGAACAGTGGGGAGTGGTGGTTATCACTTTCACCGTTTGGCGAATCAGCTACCTGAATTGCTTTCTGGTCCAGCTGACTTAAAGACCTGAACAATGCCCCCTTGTCTATGGCATCAGGATCCGCTATAAGAGGAAGAAAGGCATATTCCATGCCATCACCTAAAGTCTTCCTCCTACAGACAAATTTCACTGCCGCCCAAACCGCGATAGTTGAAAAGGGATTCAACTGCTCTGTATGCGAAGTCTCGTCACAGCCTTTGTGACTGACTTTCAAACCACTGCCTGATATTTCCAGAGTGCCCCTTCTCCTTCCACTGCCTCCTGTACCTCTGCTCTGTTCCTCTTTCACTCGACAATACGCGAAGTATAACTCTTTTAGAGGCTGTTGCAAGCCTTGCAAGGAAGTAACCTTCTCAGGTATCGCGACAGAACCTAGATAATCGACTGCGAAATTGTTACACGCTATCGATTTTCTACTCACAGTCTCGGTCTTCAACTTTCTCGTCCCACTCTTCTCGTTCGCCATCTCCGCGAACATTTTTTCGATCCTCGCCTGCACTGCGTTGTTGATTCTTTCCTGCTTTTCATCCTCTTCATCTTCCGGCTGGTAAAGGGAATGCTGCGCTTGTCTCCTGCTTGTAGAGCCCAGTTGGTACGACATCTGCGATCTCGTCTCGTCGAACATGGAGTCGATTCGCTGCTTGTAGAAGGAGTAAACGCTAGCAGAAGTGACGCTACCGCGATCATGACCGGTGCTGCCCGAGTCCGTGTTGTCTTGGAGACGGAACACGTAAGGAATATCACCGCCCACTCGATCGTCCAGGAAACCATTGCTGTTTCGACGACTGCCAGACTGAGGTATGATCACGTCTTCGTTCAGCACCGCCTTCTGCTGTTTGTGGTGCAGGCCACTTCCTGCACTGGATTCCTCGCACTTCACCATGGTTACACACTTGGGAGGGCAACAATGGATTTTGACGCACACAGCGGGCTGTCACTTCACGCTACTACGCAAGTAGATGTCATCCTTTGTAGAACTTCGGCATGGCCTCATATACAGGCTCAGAGGAGGTGTCCCTAGTAGATTGGTTGACATCATCTCGTGGAAGATGACAAGCAAGAGCAGCATGTGAACAGCACCTGAAACAGAAGAGAAGTGGATTTAAAACTTATGCTATGATCATAAATGGGGCAGGCACATTGTTAGTTTTATTTAATTCAGTCATGATAGGCATGGTGTGGAAGCTAAAGTTTCAATATTTTTTTAAACGTTGAGAACATTTCTTAGCAGACAAAGTAGAAAAACGTAAAATTAAGCAATTTCCTCAATTGTGCCGAAAGTTGAAGGACTAAAGGGACCAGAAGGTTTCAAATTGAGAATCTTGGATGGCTCTGTCAAATTAAAAAAAAGGAAATGTCGAAAATCACTTCCGGCGTAAATGCAGTTCCTTTTCTCGTTTTCTTTTTGATTCAAATCCTAACCAAATTAACTTATGTATTTAATTCTTTCGGTAATGTGTTTCCCTTATTCAATACCCTCAGGCGTTTTTTTTATTTTTGAAAAATCTCCGCACCGAATGTAGTTATAAGGGCTTAAGTGAAACAATGCATTGAGTCACATTAGCGCTGCTAGTAGTAGAATAAGGCAAAGTACTAATCTAATAAAGCGGATAACGATGATTAAGAAAAGGATTGTAATTTTTACATAAAAATAAGAAATATGTTCACATACCTTACTGTATTTCATTTACCTAAAATAAAAGTAACTGTTACTAAAAATTCAATAGTGCTTCCACATTTGGTTTTCTGGTGCAAATTCTTGCTCCGTTTCAGTCAGTTAAATCTAAAGAATATTCCCTCAATCTGACAAGATGTGATCGAGCTATATTACCACCCGATGCTCACCCGTAACAACCAGTACGTATTGCAGAAATTACTCCTAAAACAAATTAATAGGAAATACTATTACCAATACAATATTATTTGTTTCGTGCAAACCGAGCTCGATAGCTGCAGTCGCTTAAGTGCGGCCAGTATCCAGTATTCGGGAGATAGTGGGTTCGAACCCCACTGTCGGCAGCCCTGAAAATGGTTTTCCGTGGTTTCCCATTTTCCCACCAGGCAAATACTGGGGCTGTACCTTAATTAAGGACACGGCCGCTTCCATTCCACTCATAGCCCTTCCCTGTCCCATCGTCGCCATAAGACCTATCTGTGTCGGTGAGACGTAAAACAATTAGAAAAAAAATGTTTCGTGCAGAAGAACTAAAGACAGGTAATTTACATATAGACTTCAAACAGCCTTCTTGAACATCGCCTCTATGTTCAAATTGAACCCTGCTGTACTTTTGGACATACTCTAACGAGAGAAAATCGCCTTGAAAAAAGTGTTATCGAGACACATCTGTATAGAATTTGGAGTCGACAAATGAAGGATTCATTGTACTGGAAGGGGAAAACTGAGTCAGGGCCTGTGAAATTCTTCTTCTTATCCTAACGGCTGTGGATTTGGCCCTGTTTTACGTCCGGATGCCCTTCCTGGCCCTATATGGAGGGATGTAATCACTATTGCGTGTTTCTGTAGTGGTTGGTAGTGTGGTATGTTCTCTGAATATGATGCCGAGAGTGTTGGGAACGGACACATACACCCAGTCCCCGAGCCATAAATCAGAAGCGATTAAAATCCCCGATCCGGCTCGGAATCGAACCCGGGACCCTATGAACCGAAGGCCAGTACGCTGACCATTCAGCCAACGAGTCGGACTCAGAGCCTATGAGACTACCACGAATGAAATAATCAGTTCTCTAGAGTGTGATGAGATTAGGGCATCCATCAATACTTCACATCACAATCTGCAAGATCAGATCGACCATCTGTACTCTAACGCCCCTCTTTGATAATATGTCTCTCAGTCATGGCCATCCATCAATACTTCACATCACAGCCTGCAAGATCAGATCGACCATCTGTACTCTAACGCCCCTCTTTGATAATATGTCTCTCAGTCATGGCCATCCATCAATACTTCACATCACAGCCTGCAAGATCAGATCGACCATCTGTACTCTAACGCCCCTCTTTGATAATATGTCTCTCAGTCATGGCCATCCATCAATACTTCACATCACAGCCTGCGACATCACATCGAGCATCTGTACTCTAACGCCCCTCTTTGATAACATGTCTCTCAGTCATGACCATCCATCAGTACTTCACATCACAGCCTGCGACATCACATCGAGCATCTGTACTCTAATACCCCTCTTTGATAACATGTCTCTCAGTCATGACCATCCATCAGTACTTTACATCACAGCCTGCAAGATCACATCAACCATCTGCACTCTAACGCCCCTCTATGATAATAATATGTCTCTCAGTCATGGCCATCCATCAATACTTCACATCACAGCCTGCAAGATCACATCAACCATCTGTACTCTAACGCCGCTCTTTGATAATATGTCTCTCAGTCATGGCCATCCATCAATACTTCACATCACAGCCTGCGAGATCACATCGACCATCTGTTCTTGTCAACAAGATTGGGGCACGTGTCGACATCGGGTTTCACCCTCTCCCTTTCTACTGATATTGGGTTTACGTCAGGAAGGGTATCCGTTCGTAAAATTCGCTATGGAGATTCAACATACATCATATCCGACTCCGTAGAGAAATGGGACAAGTGTTTGAAACATATACACTCTTTTTCTGTTTCTGATATGAAAGATCGTACCTTTTATATAGTTTCAGGATCTAATATTGGATAAGTATCCCTAAATGGTATTGTTTCCAGTTTTCACTCACTGCGGATATCTCGTTTCACTGCAGACCGTTACGGTTCGGGCTATTTGTCACACAGCATAATAACACGCCGCATTGTCTCAAAAGCAAGCCACCAGAACTACCTCGAAATTAATCTGACCCAGTGGGCAATCTGATGTGCCGAACAGTTAGACTCTCTAGAGCTTGTTTGATGGAATGACATTAAAGAAATTCCTTTGTGCTCCTGAAAAAAAAACCCGCTTCAATCAGGACGGTGTTCTAAAGAGAATAGATATCATTAGTATGAATGGCTTTAAGCGTGGACTCGTCTTGCACGCAATAGCTTTTGTTATGTCTTCAGCGGTGGTGGTGGTGATGAACCCTGAAAGACTCCTTCAGATATGGGACACCACATTTGTACCACTTGCGATCAGCACTACCCAGACAAATACAACAGTGTGATATGATATGAACATCTCTTTATTGCCCACCCTAGTATCCACCATCGGCTTACAGGCAATAAAGACAGCAAAACGCACAGAAAAAAAACTTTAAGCAACAATATCTAATCTATGTCTCTTAAAACTACTAACTACATAACCCCCCCCCATGGCACTACAGCCGTTGAAGGGCCTTGGCCTACCAAGCGACCGCTCCTCAGCCCGAAGGTCTGAAGGTTTCGAGGTGTTGTGTGGTCAGCACAACAAATCCTCTCGGCCGTTATTCTTGGCTTTCTAGACCGAGGCCGCTATCTCACCGTCAGATAGCTCCTCAATTCTAATCACGTAGGCTGAGTGGACCTCGAACCAGCCTTCAGGTCCAAGTAAAAATCCCTGACCTGGCCGGGAATCGAACCCGGGGCCTCTGGGTAAGAGGCAGGCACGCTACCCCTACACCACGGGGCTGGCTACTAACTACATACCCTAACTAATTTGGTGGCGTAGCCCAGGAGGATCCCCATACCATGGGCTGCGTCACCCTACCCTAAACTAACAAAATCTACTATATTTCTCTTAAAACTACTTAACTCTATACAACAACTTATTCCATATAAACTAATTTGGTGGTGTTGCAGAGGCGGATAGCCGGACCATAAGCTGCACCACCCTTCACTAAAACTAAACATTCTACTCCCTACAACTAACTAACAAAAGAAAAAAGAGACACCTGACTGATCGCGGTATCCCTTGGTAATGAGGGAACCCCTTCCCGCCATGATACCGCTCTCAGCCACACCCGTGGGTCAGATGTCATCCCCACCTAAACCTCTATGACAATGTGTTTCCCTCCCATTCTTTGCGTGACGAATCGCCAAGGCAGTGATATGAAAACCATCAAGGGACAATTTCCCGTACCCACTTTTCTAAACTTTACAATGACTAAATAATGAGAAATCAAGTATTCATAATTATGGTGTGGTTAAAATTGTGCTCTAATACTTTAATATCCATTTTAAGTCTAACGGTTTTCATCTGAGGGATTCTTGAAATAAGAGATGTACTTAGCAAAATAAAGACGAGAAATTGTAATTTTATTGTATTTCTTTGCGTATCAACAATTGTTTCTGTATGCAATCGTAAACTGTGGTGATGTGTTTATCAGAATTAATTTTAACATAAATAAATCAAAGTTACCTAGCCGAAGATACTTTTATCTATAACATGAATTCACAAAAATTCTCCGTTAGTAAGAATGTTCTCTGCCTTTAATATGCTAGTTAAGAAGCACGACTTAGATTTATCAGTGTCCCTATCAGAGTTCAAAATTTCCCTACTGAATAATCTCAGCAAATATAAATAAAAGTTCTTTACAGAAGCAACATAGGATAAAGAGAAGTTAGAACTAAGTATTCAAACTAATTCAGAGCCATCACAATGAATTTCAACGGTATGTAATCATTGGTACATTATTTCATTTAAGGGGAGACATGACTGACATGTTGGTACTTCTATAATTAAAGACTTATCACAACCAAATATAAAATACAAGCATATATTAATAATATATAGCACCACACACAATTTGGAGTTGATTAGTTAATTTGTTGCAATGTTATATAAAAATATATCTGTTTTTTTATATGTTGCATTGATAATGCTCCTCGCGGGACAGTTTTCATTGTTTTGGGTTATAATTTGGCAGACGTGTCAAATATACTCATATATTTAATAATAACTCTGGGTTTGGCAGCCAGGCATGAACTACTGGATATATAAGTTTTCAGTTTTTCGTTGTTCATAGACCAGGCAAAACTCTAGCTTGATGGTATTTTAGGAACAAAAATATGAAGGTAATATTCAACTGATAATAAGATGTAGATCTACTTTTAATTGCTGAACGTATTAAAGCATTCTCTGAAAATTTCAGGTGAATCTGGAAAGAACTCTGTCGCCAGGAGCATTTTGTGTATGACAATGAGCTAATAATATTGCAAGCTAGAAAACTGGAATTGAAAGTTTTAGGAAACAAACTTGCTTTAAAACTGCAATGTAGTGTAAATTACTCCCTCAGACTTTTCCCCCGTCTTATGCACAGCGTAGGCCTACTACAAGGTAAATATATTCCTGCGGTATTTGAACCTGATGTTGTCTGACAGCGTGTGAGAAAGGGGCGTGGCGTGCCCTATATACTGTACTCCGAATCGTTATCCTTTAAATCTGGCATTTAGAGATTTAAAAGTGGCGTTAGATAAAACTGATAGCGGGATTTGAAAGGGGAAGAATTCGGGGATTTTTAAGGTTAAAATTGAACGGGATTTGAAATTGGAAGAATTCGGGGATTTTTAAGGTTAAAATTGAACGGGATTTGAAAGGGGAAGAATTCGGGGATTTTTAAGGTTAAAATTGAACGGGATTTGAAATTGGAAGAATTCGGGGTTTTTTAAGGTTAAAATTGAACGGGATTTGAAATTGGAAGAATTCGGGGATTTTTTAAGGTTAAAATTGAACGGGATTTGAAAGGGGAAGAATTCGGAGTTTTTTAAGGTTAAAATTGAACGGGATTTGAAATTGGAAGAATTCGGGGATTTTTAAGGTTAAAATTGAACGGGATTTGAAATTGGAAGAATTCGGGGATTTTTAAGGTTAAAATTGAACGGGATTTGAAATTGGAAGAATTCGGGGATTTTTAAGGTTAAAATTGAACGGGATTTGAAATTGGAAGAATTCGGGGATTTTTAAGGTTAAAATTGAACGGGATTTGAAATTGGAAGAATTCGGGGATTTTTAAGGTTAAAATTGAACGGGATTTGAAATTGGAAGAATTCGGGGATTTTTAAGGTTAAAATTGAACGGGATTTGAAAGGGGAAGAATTCGGGGATTTTTTAAAGGTTAAAATTGAAAATCAGATATTTTTTAATAAAAAATTCCAACATATTAGTGGTGACTTCGCTTAAGTAATTAATTATGCATCTTAACTGTCTTTCAACCTTCGTTCCTGCTCATACATAGATACATATCTGTACATGTATACTGTATAACTTATTTAACAAGTAATAATTCTAAATATAAAGTAGAATAATTGCTTTTTGTGTTTTTTTCCAAATTATATGATAATAATATCAACTGTGTAATTCTTGTTGTAATTGGAGTACAACTTGTTTACAGAAATAAATAAATAAATAAATAAATAAATAAATAAATAAATAAATAAATAAATAAATAAATAAATAAATAAATAAATAAATAAATAAATACTATCCCCCCCTCGAACGCATAGCAGCTAAAGTAGGGCTCAAGATCGCTATCAACGAAACAGAATTGCCGACAAACATCAGAGAAGCACCCAACTTAATTTCTTTGGATGAAAAAATAATACGAAAGGTCAACTCATTCAAATATCTTGGAGAACGGGTAACCCCAAATGTTAATGGGGATCTTGCAATGAAGAGCAGATGCACTAAATTAGAAAGAGCTTATCGTCTTTGTAGGAACATATACAAGTCTAAAACCCTCTCCTTGAATCTTAAACTTAGACACTACAATACCGTAGTAAGACCATCTCTACTGTACGCCTAAACATGACCTGGAATGGACAACTCAGAATGGAACTGAAATAGCGAAAGATTCTCAGAAGCATTATGCGTCCCATTAAAGAAGGATATGGGTACAGAATCAGGCACTGCAAAGAAATGTACAGTAAAATAGACAGCATCACAACAGCTATGAGGAAGAGAAGACTAATGTTCTATGGTCACGTAGTCAGGATGGACAGCCAGAGACTCACTTCAAGGATCTTCAACACTGCATCTAGAGGGAAAGCAACAAATGCCAAATGAACAAATTTAGTTCGGAAAGACCTACAATACATAAACATTGAACACATTGACATTTACAATCGAGATAATTTTATAAAATCAATCAAGGCACCTGACTCTCTCCAGTCACTAACAGCTAAATCACTGCGTCCAGGAGTAGGAATGAAATGGACTCAAGAAAGAAAAGACATCCATAGCGCTAGCATGAAGGAATACTGGGCTAAGAGGAAGAAAAGAGCTCACCAGAGTTAAGAACCACGTGGTCCATTGTGGGCGTAAGCGAAGAAGAAGAAGAAGGAAAAGAAGAAGAAGAAGAAATACAGGTTGTAACAATAAGTTATGCTCAAACTTTCAGAACACATTCCTCAGACAGATAAGAAGAAACTATGTTATGTGGACATGAGTCTAGAAGCGATGTATTTCCAAGTTAGAACTCCCTTTCCACAACATTGACCGTGGGAAACACACAGTAACAGAACATACCAGCATGAAATTATTTATTACGTGAAATTTTCAAAATGCCTTCCATTAGGATCAAAACGCCGTTGCACTGAATCGCGGATGCGCTGAATGTTCCCTGCAGTATAGGTTTCCTTATAGTAATACCAAACTACTTACAGTGATCCGCAAGAATTACTTCCATCCCATCAACAGAGTAATTGTAACTGAGAAGGCTTCTCTTCTTTGATAAACTTGCAAAGCTAAATTTTCACCCCGATTACGAGCCTGCTGTCCATCCCACAACTTTATGAGGTTTTTTTGCTGTCACTCACAATCCTGTCACTTATTTATTTGTTCACTAGGTTCGCTACGGAATTCTCAGAAAGACTGTCTTTGTGTTTTTCCCAACTGAAGTCAACATAGGTCATTACAATGACATCACTAGGAATGCCGCGAGTAAAAGCAATGCTATCATATGAAATACTCGATCAAATGAAGAACTGCACGTTTTCTCAGTTTTAAGAAACAGTACTACGCTGCCGACCTAACAGTCCAGATTTCAAGAGCTGCAATGATCAGGCCGCAAAAAAGCCGTGAACACTCCTCTGTCATTATTCGGTTAAGTGTGCACACTGGTTATTCCAATCAGCGCCTCGCAGTAAGGATTGAAAACCTGGAATACTGTGATGAAGCAGTATGTTATGTACCAGTAGTACCAGAAAATTTATGAACCAGAGGAATGCCATACTAAAGAAGAGAGGGATCTAACGACCCAGGTACTTCCCGCCAATATTCAGGCACGCAGCACTAATCCCATCTATGTCCAGTTCCATGGCTAAATGGTTAGCGTGCTGGCGTGTTGCAGGGTCGGGAATTGTAACCATAATTGTTAACTTCGCTGACACGGGGGCTGGGTGTATGTGTCGTCTTCAGCACCATTTCATCCTCATCACGACGCGCAGGTCGCCTACGGGAGTCAAATCAAAAGACCTGCATTTGACGAGCCTCGGACACTCCCGGCACTAAAAGCCGTACGCTATTTCCATTTCATGCCATCTATCGGAGATGAATGGCAGCAGAGGACACAGATCACATCACAACAAACAACGGTCAATGTTATGTTATTGTTGATCAATTTTATGAGCTTTGGATAATGCAGACTTTCACCTTTAGTTTCCTTCCGACTCTGTGATATAAGGACACCTAAGGTAAAGTGAGTTCTCCTTTCTGTCATGACACTCTCTTCTGTTATTATTCAAGTGATCGTTCCTTCATGATCTTTTTCTCATCCTTAAAAATCATCTTCACAATTTAATCAACATCGCCACCAATCTTATTATACTCGGTACGGTAAAACTTTCCGGCATGACCAATAACGTAGGTAATTACAAATTAAATTTTAGGCAGTACCATTCCAACCAGGATGAATAAAACTATTTATAGCGCAGACTGCAGTTCCTTATTCCCCGACTTTACATACCGATTTTCATTAAATTCTCTTTAGCCGTTTACACGTGATGCGCGTAGACATACATACATACATACTGACTGACTGACTGACTGACTGACTGACCGACCGACCGACCGACCGACCGACCGACCGACCAACCGACTTGACGGAATATTAAAAAAGCATTTCCTTGTTACTGTGGTCACGACCGATACAGAAATATTTCGAATTTTATATATATAGATGTAGTGTAACATTATCCGAAAAAACCTTATCTGTCATTCCAGTTCTTTACTGATGATGATGATGATGATGATGATGATGCTTGTTGTTTTAAGGGGCCTAACATTGAAGGTCATCGGCCCCTACAATTCTTTACTGTAACCATTCATGTATAAATAAGAAAACACTTTGAGCAGTGCATATCTTTGGCAACGTAGCTTCCTAGGTATTACTACCACGAACAAGGAGAAAACAATTATGTATGAATGGTTTTTAAATATTTGTGATTAGAAGAACCACAATAAAGAAGAATGAATCTTCAAATCTTTGTGTGTAGACAGATTTTTTTTTTTGCAAATATCATTTCACTTGAGGTTTCACTTAATATTACTGCGGGACGTGTCTCTCTGCATTGTGTGACACTGGTCATTGTAAAATCGTCTGCTGCAGGTGGCGGGCAACTAACAAGGTCCATGACCTCTGTCACGGCGGACTGACCTTACTCTTGGTATTCTCTCTGTGGGGACAAGCATGTCTCAACTCCACATCAGCAAAGCCTGCATTGAAATTAAACATTCTTACTGAATAGATGAAATTAGAAGGTCCATCTTGTGGTCAAACTAAACTGAGGTCACCATTTCGATTCTGAAGTAAAGGCATGTCCTATGATGGAAAGAAAGCCAATAAGAAGAGTCCATATATATAGGTAGTAATAGGTTTGAATGCTATCTTACTGAAGCTAGTAACAGGTATAGTCTATCCTGCACAACAGTTCTGCTATGAGATTTGCATAAGCAATAAGGGCTCGGTCTTTAAGAATCCCTTGTAGTTATGTTACACAACAGTTCTTCTATGAGATTTGCATTAACATTAGTGGCTCGACTTGTTAGAACCCCCAAAAGTTTACTCTACAGTTCTGTTATGAGTTTTGCATAAACATCAGGGGCCTGGGCTATTAGAACTCCTACAAATTATGTTACACAACAGTTCTACCATGAGATTTGCATAAACATTACGGGCCCTGCATATTAGAACCCCTAGAAGTTATGTTACATAACAGTTCTGCTATGAGATTTGCATAAACATTAGGGGATCGGCCTATTAGAACCACCAGAAGTTATGTTACACAACAGTTTTGCTATGAGATTTGCATAAACATTAGGGGATCGGCATATTAGAACCCCTTGTAGTTATGTTACACAACAGTTCTGCTATGATATTTGCATAAACATGAGGGGATCGGCCTATTAGAACCCATAGAAGTTTTGTTACCCAACAGTTCTGCTATGAGATTTGCATAAACATTAGGGGCTCAGCCTCTTTGACCCCTAAAAGTTATGTTATTCAACAGTTCTGCAGTGAGATTTGCATAAACAATAGGGGCCCGGCCTGTCAGAACCCTTAAGAGTGATGTTACTCAACAGTTCTGCTACGGGATTTCTGTATTTAAAGCCCTCTTGAGTAACACAGATAGCACAGTAACATTTTAATCGTGATCCGCAGTGGGTCACCAAGTACTTCTCCATGTTCCCATTGTGATGTTTAGGCGCTGATCCAATAACATTCTCTTGTAGGCTGAGAATGGCCATTCAACATCGCAGGAAGTCACCGGTGAATAAAAGGTAAAACTATCTGGACGGAATATATTCCGGGGGCTCTTCTTGATCGCCAAACAGATAGAGAACTTGAATAACCTAGATTTCGTTCCAAGACCGCAAGGAGTTTTTTTTAAGAAACTCTGACCAATGGAAGACACCTGCCATTCCAGATTCTGACACGATGATGATGATGCTTGTTGTTTTAATGGGCCTAACATCGAAGGTCATCGGCCCCAGAGTCCAGATTTTGACAAAGGATTAGTGCTGTTGTATACAGTTGACACTTGGACCTACTGTATTTCACAGACAAACGGTTAGAAATCGCAGTTATAAAGGAATTTTCAATACAACTTAAGGAATTGAAACATATATCCTATATGAGATACGACTTGTGTTACTATAGTCCGAAATTTAAACGACCTGACGCCATTTTTGATTTATTTTTACAAAAATGTTACTTTCTGCACGTAATATGTAAAAATATGTAAAATGAAACACAGATATAACCATATCAGAACCATAATTCGCCGACATTTTTAATTGTCAACAAGTGAAAGAGGGAATGTGTAATTACCTAAGCATCCGGGCGCTAGTGATAACCATATGAACAGATCTGTAATCTTTAATTACAACCTTGTTAATGTGATTATCTATATATTAATTTTTTTAATGAAAACTAATGTCAGTCAGTCCGGCCATTATATCCAGTCGATTTCCTTCAGTCTTTTTTTTAACTGAAAGGTATTCATGCATAGATTTGTCATCAGGTACTGTAAATCACTTAACTTCTGCCTTCCTCAAATTATTTGATTTTTCAATTTTTTGTCTCTCTAAAGAAATCATATCTTTGGTTCTAATTGAGGTACGGAGTTTGTTTTGGCCTAAGAACACTCAGTGGATCAAGCTCTTTCATTTCAGCTCTTAACTATTACAAATTGATTGATTATGAGGAAAGTTATGAGTACACATTCAGTTTGACACTCATTTCTTCAACCATTGAAACAATCATATCTTTCGTTCTAATTGAAGTACGCAGTTCGTTTTGGTCTAAAGCACTTTCTTTTGAGGTAATAACTACTTAAATTTGTAGGTTCTGAGAAAAGTTATGAGTACATTATCTCCATGGAACGTTTAATTCAATTTCTTTGTGTGATGTATTTTCAAGTGTTTTGTTGATATAATATTACATTCTATTACCACTGCAGACCATATGCTTTATTTTATTAACTCGAAACTTTCCAAATACATCCGTGAGGAGAGTAACAAACAACACCATACTTTGTACATTGCGGGCGGAGCCAGCGGGAAACTGCTACGAAGATTAACAGCCAAGTTTTTACAATCATTCCCTTGACGTACTCTCATCCCATCAACACAGTAATTAAAATTAAGGGGATGTTTCTGGTTGGCGAAATTTAAACCTGACTTTTTACCTGTTGTCCATCTCACAACATTTCTTTGGTCTTTTCGTGTTCCCTCACAGTTCTGTAAGTTATTTATTACCGGGCGAGTTGGCCTTGCGGTTAGGGGCGCGTGGCTGTGAGCTTGCATCCGGGAGATAGTGGGTTCGAATCCCACTGTCGGCGGCACTGAAGATGGTTTTATGTGGTTTACCATTTTCACACCAGCAAATGCTGCGCTTGTACCTTAATTGAGGCAACGGCCGCTTTCTTCCAACTCGTAAGCTTTTCCTATCCCGTCGTCGCCATAACACCTATCTGTGTCGGTGCGACGTAAGGCACATAGAAAAAAAACTAGTAGAATTGAAAATGACAGAACATTCACTATTTGATCGAATAACTAATGACGAAAATATAAGGTTCCAAGACAAATCTAGATTAGAAGCCAAACTTATTATCTCGGAAGATGAGAGGAAACGAAGATGAGAACGAATGAAGAGATACTTGGCTCTAAGGAAAGAACAACACATGGAGAAATGACTGATCCAACGTGCTCCAAAGAGCGTGAAACGAAATAATAATAGTTAAAAAGCAATGCCCACTGCGTCACCAAACGTTTAAACGAGACATCGCGGTGATATGCAAAGCCTCCTGGACGATGATGAAACAGCAGCATAGCTCAAGGCGTGTGGAGATACCGTTATTTAATAGACTAAGTTCTCGTGATCGAATTTTGGAAGACGACCACCAGAGGCAGCCTTCGAAATTTATGAGGTGTCGTGTATCGTAAACGCTGCACTTAACTACACCATACAAAACCTGTATCTCCGGGCTTTCTTCTTCTTCTTTTTGGTCACTATATATCCACGTTCTGAAAAGACCTGGTTTCCAGACTGGACTCTAGTATGATGTTGCGGTAGGATTTATGACATAGCTTAGCAGAGGCCATTTAATTTGCATCGGAGCAGTCTGGGCGTATTGCTCCTCGAAGATAGCTACCTCCAATAATATATATCACACTCTGTCAATACCTATACGGAAGTGTGTTAACTCTCCGACATTTTCGAATGGATGATAATGACAATAATATAAAGTAATAAATAAAAGGAAGAAAGGTTACACAAGATGGAGAGAGCGTATGGCATCACAAATAATTTTTACAACAAGAAATCCTTTAGGCAAGCAACTCAATGTTAACAATATCCTAGGGACATAAGCTACGCATTTTAGATAAAAAATATAAATTATGAGAATATATTCTTTATTTATTCTTAAAAATTACAATACTTTCCTTAATCATCGTTCTCCGGTCGATTGTATTAGGAGTTTGCCTTTTTCTACTACTACGAGCGCTAATGTGAGTCAATGCACAGTTTCACTTAAGCCATTATAACTACATTCGGTGAGGAAATTTTTCAAAAATAAAAAAACGCCTGAGGATATTGAACCAAGAAACAGGTCACAGAAAGAATTATTTTAAAAAGTTAATTTGGCCAGGATTTGAATAAAAAAGAAAATGAGTACAGAAACAAGAGATTTTAGGCTGTTTTTTTCGGAACTGCATTCGGGCTGGAAGTGAGTTTTGAAGTTTGTTTCTGTAGTTTGATAGACCTATCCTTGACTCACACATTGAAACCTTTCCAGTCCCTTTATCCCTTCAAATTTCGGCACAATTGAGGAAATTGCTTAATTTTACGTTTTTCGTAGTATGGAGGCCTCTACGTTGTCTGCTACGAAATATTTTCAACATTACAATTCTGAAAATTACGCACTTCAATACGGTGGTGAAACCAGAATGTCTTCACTCAAGTGAATGTCTAGTTCTGAACTATAGTTTAGATAGACTGGAAGTCAAGGAAAGAAGAATCCTAAGAAAAATCTTAGGTCAAATGAAAAGAACAGAACAATGGAAATTAGGGAGTAATATGGAAAGACACCATAACGTAGAAAATATAACAGGAGGAATAAGAAAAAGGTGATAGCTGTTTTTTTTACGTTTCTGGATGATAGCATATTGACAAGACAGATATTCAAGTACCTTTGGGAGAGATATAAGAGGATATATATATGGATACAAGAGGTCAAGAAAGATTTAGAAATAAATGCAATAAGAGAAGGGGAAATTATAGAAAGAGACATTTTAAGAAGACAGTTGTAGTATTCGGAAACGGTGCATCTCCCATGGTCAACTGAAGGTGGGTTGTTGAAGAGTTCGAAAGGCAAACATACTATATGCATACATCTTACAAGGAGTCCCTTCCATCTGTAAGTCTCCGATCTGATTGAAATTTGGCACGACTTCAGTAGGAATGCTTTTTTTCATCCATATCAAAATTAGATGTCCAATTTTTTATTCAGTACCTGTTTTTGGGTGTCAAAGTTTGCTCATGTGAGTATCGCATAGACAGGAGTGAGTGGTGGGAAGCAAGTAGAGGCCGGCCACTTCATGTATCACGCTCTTCCTCTCTCGCACATATATTACCTCCCCATCTCTACCTGCTTCCCACCACTCACTCCTGTCTACGCGGTGCTTAACCCTCTCATTGCCACCAACATTTTGTCCGATTTGCAACTCTCTACAAAAAAATTCATCACTTTCTCAATTTATACCCCTTCTCAGTGAAACTCTTTTCTACTGTATAAAAGGAATGTTCCTTCGAATTAATCGCACTTTGTACCTAAAATCATATCAGGTTAAAATTAAAATAAATCATAAATTAAAAAATTTAAAATACAATGTTAATGAAAATCCACATTTAAAGGCAAATGTGTAGTTCTAAAAATCAGTAAGACTCACTATCCGATGGTATTTTTTGTAGCACAGACTCTTGACTGTCGTTTTGGATAAAATTATGTTATTTGGAGTGATAATGTATAGGTTCAGCATCATGAGGAGAGACTGTTTCGGTCCGGGTAACTCGAGGAAGGGGTGAGATGGTTGGTATGGTAAATCACTATCACGGGTAACTTTACTGAATAATGGCAATGTGTGATATTGTTGATACCAATATTACCGTGTAAATATTCGTTACTTAGCTGCCTCTGCAGATCAGTGGTGGAGTGTCGGCCTCCGGATCCCAAAGTAGCGGGTTCAAACCCGGCAGAAGCAGTCGGATTTTTGAAGGGCGGAAAAAGTCTATTCGACATTCCATCTCGTACGATATCGGCATGTAAAAGATCTCTGGTGACACATTTGCTGTTCACCCGACAAAATTAATGAAATTTCAACCATAGACGCCCAAGAGAGTTTCGGTTTACTCGGTCTGCCATCTAGTTGGCCTGGAGTAAAACGGAACGTGGAGATTGAAGAGCAGACAGCCAGATTGCGTCAAATTGAAATGCCTGCACACGGTAGCTGAGGCCATACGATTATTATTCGTTACTTTCCGAATTATCTCTAACCTCGGCAATTGGCGGTGTTCTACTTATAAAATCGTTTTCAGACTGACTATAACCTCATTAGAAGTGTTTTCAACACTATTATGGAGTCCAGTTCACTTTCTGACTCGACATAATCATCGTCATGTATGTAATCAGCTAGACCATCATTGTTTGTAAATACATGGTCCCGTAAGTCCGCCATCACTGTTAACATGTGCACAAGATGTGCGGACAAGGCCTTCACGTTGTTAAATATTCGTCATGTGGAAACAAATAATTTTTTGCGGCTCCTAGTGGTAAATTTGGAGACTACACATCTTCCTTGATAAGAATATACTGATATCTGCTGCCATCTATCGAAAAATGAACTACAAAGGTTTCTAAACGAGTCTGCATGAGGGATGAAATATCATTCCTGGCACTTTCGACGAGTTCACGGAGGAATTAAAAAAATCCTCCCTTGGCGCTCAAAAAGTTGAATGAGCAAACTTTGACACCCCAAAACAGGTAGTAAATATACAACTGGGGATCTAAATTGATATGGATGAATAAAACATTTCTACCGAAGTCGTTTTACCAAATCTCACTCAGATCGGAGACTTACAGATAAAAGGGTTTCTTTGCTTCAAATGGAAGGACACTTGATATACTTTATCCGGAAGGTCTATAGGGAAAAATATTTTTAAAATGATATGGTTTTTATATTTTTAAAATATGATTTATACCACCCACCAACCCGGCATCTTGATAATTGGAGGTAACAATATAATTATTCAAAGTAAAATAATGTAATTCATACAATTTATGCAAAACGATGTGTGGTAATAAAGGGGATAGGAAAGGCCTAGGAGTGGGAAGGAAGCGCCCGTGGCCTTAATTAAGGTACAGCCCCAGCATTTGCCTGGTGTGAAAATGGGAAACCACAGACAACCATTTTCAGGGCTGCCGACAGTGGGATTCGAACCTACTATCTCCCGAATACTGGATACTGGCCGCACTTAAGCGACTGCAGCTATCGAGCTCGGTAACGAGCTTTTGAGGAAGCAGTTTGGTCTCAATGGCAGATTGTGCTAAAAGCCTGCAGTTTAACATCTTTGAACCTGACAAGCGGTGCAATGGGTACGATATGAAAATTATCCTTTCCAAAGTCTAAATTGATGTCAGTACGGAAGAAATCCATTAGAATCAAATGTCAGATTGGAGATATCAAGGTAGAACAGGTAGATAATTTCAAAGGTTGTGTGTTCTCTCAGAATAGTAATATAGTGAGTGACATTGAATCAAGGTGCAGTAAAGCTAATGCAGTGAGCTCGCAGTTGCGATCAGCAGTATTCTGTAAGCAGGAAGTCAGCTCCTGGACAAAACTATCTTTACATCGGTCTGTTTTCAGACTAACTTTGCTTTACGGGAGCGAAAGCTGGGTGGACTCAGGATATCTTATTCATCAGTTAGAAGTAACAGACATGAAAGTAGCGTGAAAGATTGCTGGTACAAATGGGTGGGAAAACAATGGCAGGAGGGTACTCGGAATGAGGAGATAAAGGATATTTTAGGAATGAACTCGATGGATGAAGCTGTACGCATAAACCGGTGGTGGGGTCATGCGAGGTGAATGGAGGAAGATAGGTTACCTAGGAGAACAATGGACTCTGTTATGGATTATAAGAGGAGAAGAGGGAGACCAAGACGACGATGGTTAGTCTCTGTTTCTGACGATTTACAGGTAAGAGTTATAGAACTAAATGAGTCCAGAGATCTAGTTACAAATAGAGGATTGTGGCGACGTTTAGTAAATTAACAGAGGCTTGCAGACTGAAAGCTGAAAGGCATAACGGTCTATAATGAAGATTTATGTATCTTCCTCTCGCATTGTTATAAAATAGTGTTGTTGTTGTTGTTATTGTAGATATTTCAGGTTAAAGAGAGAACAATAATTATGAATTTTAGGCATCTGAAGGGTCATGGACCTTCTTCGTTGTCGGCATGCGGCATGTACTCTGATGACCCACAGAAGGTTCGAAATGACACAGTTACCTCGTCCGTGAGGTAACCATGATGTAATGCGTGTTACTCTTTTATTTCCAGGCCAAAGATCACTCCTGCTAGAACTAATGACCATGAAATTAGAGCCACATAAGAAACGGTCGTAGGCGAAGTAACGGCATTAGCTACACATAAGCTTGAACATCAGCCAGAAGTTTTTTAAAAAATGGAAATTACTCTCACTTCTTTTATGAGCAAATAGTTTAATGGCTCACCGTATTAGAGTTTATGTGGCCTTGATTTTCACAATCACCTGGATTCTGTCCTTGCATGTCACAGCCTTCTTGATTCGAGTGAACAAAATACGTGTGAATAAAATGCTACAGATTACGTAAGCTCTCTTATTTCTGTCTATACATTTATTTTATCGTATCGGCATTTCTGTTATATAAAGGCATTGCATGCATGCTGTTGGTAAGAAACGTTTAAGTCTAATGAATTACAATAACATTAATCTAAGCCTAAAATAATAATTTAAAAATTGGTCTGCACTGAGATCTTTTACAAGCTAACAAGGTGCGAGATAGGCTGTGTTTTAGAATGGACGTTTTGCCCGCCCTCCATAAATCCAACTACCTTTTTAGGTTTTAATCCAATGATCATTGGAATCGGAGGTTGACACTGATTCCCAACGCGAGTTGTAATAATACTAATGGACGCATGAGAAAATGGAATGCGGATTAAGACGAGAACAGCGTACCTCTAATTAACTGACAGGTTCACTGATGCCGTACGCAAGAGAAGCCTGAAATTCTATGGCCATATCTATAGAATGGACAGCGACAGACTAAGCAAACGGTTATTTAAGGTAATCAACTCAAAGAAGGTAAAAATAAACTGACTAGAAGAAACTAAGGCGGATCTCTAAGAAATGAATATCATTGACGACATCATAGAAGAATGTGGAGCCTTTAGTACAATAGCAGCGAAGCACAAATTCATGGAAAAGTCTAATAAGAAAACTGGTAGGAAATGCAACAGGAAGAGATTTTGGGAGGGTAAGAAGACGATAACTATCAGGGCAACGAACAAGTTCAAAGACGCTCTTTGAACGGGCATAACGAAGCAATAATAATATTAATAAAAACAATAATAATGTTAATAATAATTTCTTCTTTCTTTCTTAATCCGGTTACCTTCCAGGGTTGTTTTCCCCTCGGACTCAGCGAGGGATCCTACCTATACCACCTCAACGGCAGTGTCCTGGAACGTGAGACATTGGATCGGCGGATAAAACTGAGGAGGAGGACCAGTACCTCGCTCAGGTGGCCTCACCTGCTATGCTGAACTGGGGCCTTGTAGGGGCATGTGAAGACTGGAAGTGATAGACAAGGAAGAGGGAAAGAAGTGGCCGTGGCCTTAAGTTAGGTAACATCCCGACATTTGCCTGGAGGGGAAGTGGGAAACCACGGAGAATTAATTCGAGGTTGGCTGAGGTGGGAATCGAACACCCCTCTACTCAGTTGACCTCCCGAAGCTGAGTGAATCCCGTTCCTGCCCTCGTACCGCTTTTCAAATTTCGTGACAGAGCCGCAATCGAACCGGGCCTCCAGGGGTGGCAGCTAATCATACTAACCGCTGCACCACAGAGGCGAACAGTAATAATAATGTTTATAATAATAATAATAATTTATAATTATCTATATATTAAAACAGTTTAGTAAAACAGATTTGGCAAATCCATCTATCCGTTCTACTAGACCGATTTGCTTAATTTTTATTTTATTATCTCCGAAATTAACTGCCGGTGAATCATGAGACATTGATAGGTCTCTAAGTTCATCCATCTTTGAGTAATCGTAAAATCAAATCATAAATAATGATCACTCTAATAATTGCAGGCGAAAGCTTCCCCTAACCCGCAATACATTCTGTACTTAGCCGGTTGCTGAGCGACTAACACTTTATTTAATATTATTCTGATATACGGGATTTTCATCCTTAGTAATGACATTGTATGCAGCTAAGTTGAATTACTACCTGTCAAGCCAGAGAGTATACACTTCTTCTGATAACGGAAGAATACCATTCCCTGATAGATACTCTTTGATTCTCTAACGTTTTCCAGCTTCCAAATATATTCAACAGATGGCAGAGCGTTCACAATAACTTTCATGCTGCTAAAAGAAAAAAGTCTACGTACAAACAGACCCCATCATTGTCTGGGAACACCTATCGAAGGATAACCTACCTATCCTAGAAAGAGTGAAGGCCACGTATCTTAAAAAAGTTCTTAGCCTATAAAAAAACGTTCCTTCGAGCCTAACCCATAAGCTCACAAGACAACCGTTCTATATAGAAGAAATGCAATTAAAATGCCACTGCCTTCTACCACACAATACCAAGCTTTACATAAAGCACTGCAGTATTAAAAAAAAGCGAATATATGGATAGATTGTTTACCAAACAGACGGCATGATGACGTCAGAATGAAAAAAAAAATGGAAATGTGGCATACCATAACGTGCTTCTTATTAAATGTTCATAAAAGGACAGGCAAAACAATGTGACTACGGCAGGCGTGTCAAGACCTGTTTGTGACGAAGCAGCACAGGTCCTCTAATAATAATAATAATAATAATAATAATAATAATAATAATAATAATAATAATAATAATAATAATAATAATAATAATAATAATAATAATAATAATAATAATATACAATATATAATGTAATATTATATTAATATATTATTATTGCCAACGGCTGTAGCCCTGTTGAAACACCGGATCCCGTGAGATCTCCTTAGTTAAGCAACATTGGGCGTGGTCAGGAGTTGGATGTGTTGCCATGCGCTGTTGGTGGGGGATAAGGGAATGGAGGAGCGGAAAGGAACTGGCCACCCTACCGCACGTAAACTCCCGCTCAGGAACACCTCTGCGGAGGTTCGGACCTGCCTTCGGGCAGAATAACCCTTACCTTACCTTACCTATATTATTATTATTATTATTATTATTATTATTATTATTATTATTATTATTATTATTATTATTATTTACAATTGTGTTACCTACTAACCGTGTAGACTGTGATGTAAGGTATGGATGAAAGGTCGGACAGTGTTACCTAGCAACTTCATTTTAGTCAGATTATTATTATTATTATTATTATTATTATTATTATTATTATTATTATTATTATTATTATTATTATTATTATTATTTTACTCCCGTTACTCTGAATGTTTGACCTGGGAATGCTCAAAGCAGAGCGAGTATAATAAGTTGATGCATTTTTGGCCGGCAGCTAAAACAAACAAGAAACCAATGACAGTCTGCAGTCCCTCTTCTGCATCTTACTGAGTGCAGAAGCAAGAGATGTACGAGGTGTCAGCACGGCTTGCTAGATACACGTGCTGTCAATGTGGTAGTCATATATCAGTCTGTATATTGCGGTACAATCTTGTTAGATAAATGTGAGTACACCTTCTGTGTGTCGTTCTGTAACTTCCCGGCCCCCTTTCAAACGGGTCCAACAGCAGGACCAGTAGGTGATTTACCACATTAATTGATATGAAAAATGCCAAAAATACCACAGAAAATCAGCTCGATTTGTTCTGGATGATTTTCGACAAAAGAGTAGCGTTACGAAAATGTTGCAAAATTTGGGCTGGGAAGACTTGGGAGAAAGGAGACGAGTTGTTCGACTGAGTGGGCTGTTCCGAGCTGATTGGCATTAGCAGACGAAAAGTTTTTGAGTGATGTTTTTAAAAGTAGGAAATATTACAATATGGAGATAAAGATGGAATCCAAGAGAATAAATTAGAGCAGACATTCGTTTATAGGAAGGGGAGTTAGGGATTGGGATAATTTACCAAGGGAAATGTTCAATAAATTTCCAAATTCTTTGCAATTGTTTAAGGAAAGAATTGTGTGATTACATTTTTGGACATGGAAAAGGCCTATGACATACAAGACCTAGAAATGTCTGGAAGACATGTTGTTGCCAAACTACCTGAGTGACAATGCAAAGATGCTATACCAGAATTGCTTACAGCTGTGTTCAGATAGGCAATGGATGATCAGGATTTTTTTAAGACAAAAAGATGTGTCCAGCAAGGAAGTGCCCTATCACCACTCTTGCTCATATCAATCATGGACAAGATCTAAAAGTCTATCAAGAAAATAGACAGCAGACCAAATGTCCTGGTATTTGCTGATGATGTGCTGTTATGGGGAGAAACGGAGAAATATTGAATGGAACAAAATGTTCAATAAATTTGAGATGAAAATATGCAGACCAGTCCGTAGAAATGACCATCAACAGGAAAGGAACAAACTCAAACCTCTTTTTCGAAGGATCAAAACTAGAATCCGTTTTTCACTTCATTACCTGGGAAGCACAGTTTCTGTCAAGCAGGAAATACTCAGCAGGACACAGAAAGCAGCAGACTTTTACAGTCAAGTCAGAAGTCTTCTCTGGAACTGCGAAGAACAACCCTGTACCGCACCTCCTTTGTACCGATTTTCACATTTAGTCTAGAGTCATGTACTCTACTAAACACATGAGTACAGCAGAATTCAGGCAACAAAAATGAGATTCATTAGAACTATGAAACAAACTACTCGAAAGGACAAAATCAGGGATGAAGTAGACGGGAAGGTAGCTGACATCGAGGTCCCTATTACCAGTGTAATTAATTTTTTTTTTACAATTGGCTTTACGTCGCACCGAAGCAGATAGGTCTTATGGCGGCGATGGTATAGAAAAGGTCTAGAAGTGGAAAGGAAGTGACCGTGGTCTCAATTAAGGTACAGCCCCAGAATTTGCCTGGTGTGAAAATGGGAAATCACGGAAAACCATTTTCAGGGCTACCGACAGTTGGGGTCGAACCTACTATCTCCCGGATGTAAGCTCACAGCTGCGCGCCCCTAACCGCACGGCCAACTTGCCCGGCGTGTAATAAAGAAGCGTAGACTTCAGTGGTATGAGCACATTATGAGATTGAAGAGCGAGAGAACTGTCAGAAAATACAGTATTTCGACCTTACTGTCCATGTGGAGCGGCACAGTGAAATCAGATGTGGAGGAGAAATGACTCACGTGGGAAGATGTCTTGGAACAGAAGATGTATGTAGACAGGAAGAAGCGGCGAGCGCTTGTGCACCACACCCGGGAAACTGGAGTTGGAAAATGATGATGATAATAATAATAATTTCGTGTGGCTATTTCTAGCCGAGTGCAGCCCTTGTAAGGCAGACCCTCCGATGAGGGTGGGCGGCGTCTGCCATGTAAGTAACTGCGTGTTAGTGTGGTGGAGGATAGTGTTATGTGTGGTGTGTGAGTTGCAGGGATGTTGGGGACAGCACAGACACCCAGCCCCCGGGCACTGAAATTAACCGATGAAGGTTAAAATCTCCGACCCGGCCGGGAATCGAACCCGGGACCCTCTGAACCGAAGGCCAGTACGCTGATCATTCAGCCAGCGAGTCGGGCATGATGATGATGTTTTAGCCTAGGTATACGACTGATAGGGAATCTGCAACTCGGGCGACAGTCCTAAATGCAGATCAGTGATGATTGAATGATTGATTGATTAATTAATAGATCAGTTTCATTAGGGCTATATAGATTTATTCTTTACACCTACGGGCGTGTGAACACAATAGCCTACTCCGAAATTTGCTTATGTGGGCTTGAACAGGTTATTGAACAAGCTGCGGTTGTCAAGGATCAAATGTATGACTCAACAGTCCCATACCTCACGAAGAAGTACAGCCTGATATGTATACACGTGTAACCAGTCTTGTTATTGGGGCAACTATTAATTTATAAGAAGAGAAATTATAGTTCGGTCCACGAGGGTTGGAGTCTGACATTTGAGAGGCGAAGTACGCTGCGTTGTCATAGTTACCTCCACCTGCGGAATATCACCCTTTCATAGATAATTAATATTTAATAAAACATGTAGGCTTAATGCAATTCAATAAACTTTGACCAGTTCCTAAACTTGTGCTAATAATTCCAGCATTTAAGACAGAACAAGTCATTGCCGATAAATATATTTCATAATCACTAACAAAATCATCAGTTACTGACAATAATATCAAGAAATGCGGAAGTTAAATACAGTAGAGAACTATACAAGTATAATCGGCACATTTTTTCTGGATAGATTTGTGTACGAGGCTGAGGAGTAAGGAGGGAGCTCTCCCGGTTCCAGTAGTGCTGCCAACTGAATGGAAACGAAATCTGAATTAAATCGATAATATGATCGATCGATATGAAGTTTCTAAACCGTTATTATCTTAAGCCAACAACTGTGTCACACACACACATTATATAACATTTCTCGATGCGAATCTTGTACCTAGATGGATTCTATAGTTTGGCTTTGCTGTGTAAACAACAACAGTATTAGTACGTAAAGTGTACACCAGATGTCGCACAACGATGCATAAGAGATTCATAGTTCGTATTTCAAAGGTTGCCAGTCCGAATCTCGAAGATTGCTGAAGTCTACCGATTCAGCACTAGGGTGTAAGTCTATCCAGAAAAAGTGTGCCGATAATAGTCACTCGCTAACCTACAAGGAAATAATATTCAGGAAACAAACACGTAAATACAACTAACACAGCTAGCACAGTACCACTATGAATAATATCACAAAAGCGACTAAGAGTAAGCCAACTCGCGTGGTGATAGCTTCCTTAAATGTGGCAACGCTGTTATCGTTGTCACAGCAACAGACCGTTTTCGAGCAGCGTTAGTCAACTTTTTCTCGCCGGTGACGCTTAAAGTTAGACTCCAACTCTCGTGGGCCTTAGTATAGGTACTGGAATACACAATGAAATAAGGTGAAATTCTTCACGTTTCGCAGAGAACTTTCCCCCGCTTCTTCAGAAGAAAATCTCGACTGTTCCCGAGGAAGACTTCTGTAATAATAATGAGGGTTTGAATTTAAGAATGCGCTGTAGTGGTACGCTCATTGGTCACCAGATGGCTCACTGTTAGCATTCCAAGTGGGAGCTGACTAGATCCTCCAATTAATATGTTTCTTGTTACACCGTATGTGGTTTGCGAAGTAAGCATCAGAGGAGATTTTCTTCTGAAGTCGTAGTGCAAACTTAAAGAATTTCACCTTGTTTTGTGACACTGCAAGAGCCCAAAAGCTTATTTTAATGTCTGATATTAGGAGCCGTGAAAGCATCAATCTAAACAGGGGCTGGGATAATTTATCAAGGGAAATCTTGGATGCATTCCCAAGTTCTTTGGAATCCTGTTATCAATTTCTCCCTAAGCTCTAAATGATGAATTTACAGGGTAGCGGTTCGGTGTATATAGAGCAAGCCTATTTCTCTTTCTCGTAGACAACATTGGCTTCAAAGGGACTACCATTTCAATAACACCTATGGAATATATTTACCTTGTAGTAGCAAATACAGTAGAGACAATACGCGACACTTTGCGAGATATCGAGGGACAGCGATTAGAGCTCTGTCTAGCGGAGTGACCTGAGAGTTTCTGATTCTGTCATAAGACCACGTGTATTTGTTTGTGAAGTTTTTGGGGTTATTTATGCGTTTGCATTAAGTTGACATAAGTAAATAGTAGCGTATATAATTCCTTTATATCTCCTGTCAATATGAGTGAAAAGATATGTTCTGCGTTTGGCTGCAATAACTATAAAGTGCAGAAGGATTAGTGGTCTTCTTCCGTTTCCCTCGTGACAAGAAAATGTAAATACTGTGTTTGCATACATATTCTTTCAGTTACAAATATTTTTTTAGAAGGCCTACTTTCTAAACTTCTGACCCGCGCGACCCATATTTTAAGTGGCTTATAATAAGCTTATTTTATTGTATAGTGCAGCAGTTAACCTTCAATACCGATGTGTTGTTGTAGGTGTGATCTGTGGGTTTTGATTTAATTCAGGAAAATGCATATGCATATGTGTGTGGCTGGTTGTGTTCCAAGTTATCCTGTTTAGAATGCCGTAATGCGTGGTCAAGCACTGAAAAATAAAATGGGTGATTTAAGAAATGTGATGACTAGGGCCCGGATGTTTATGCAGTAATAGGTTAGAATGCAAACTTACTGAAGCGAGTGACAAGTAGAGTCTACCTGCACGACGGTAGTGCTATGAGGTTTGCATAACCATTAGGGGTTGTAATGGGCCGAACCTCTAATGGTTATGCAAGCCTCGTAGCATTTACCATCGTGCAGGTAGACTCTACTTGTCACTCGCTTCAGTAAGTTTGCATTCTAACCTATTACTGCATAAACATCCGGGCCCTAGTGATGACGATGCAAATTTGTTATACCCTAGTATAATGGCAAGTATTGCTTATAGGGAAATTTTGAATGTTTTTGCGGCTAAATTTATAGATTATCTTTCTGTTAGTAGGCTTCAAGTTAAAAGAAAAATTGTCCAGCTCTTAAATGTAAGTTCATTGAATCATGTGTGTAAGGAATTTGCCGATATTTTTATTGACAAGTGTCCTAATGTGATGTACAATGCTTTTAAATGAGAAAAAGAGACAAATCTAGCCGTGAAAGTTCAGGCAGGTATGCTAAAGCTAAAAAAAAGTAATGCATAAATGAAAGATCAAGCCCTTTCACAGCAGTCCATTTCACATCTTGATTATATGTCTAATTTCAGTCTTTAAATAATAACCTGTTAAATAATTCTTCATTCATGTATCCAGAATTGCTTTAGCAACTTTGAAGTTAATGTTTTAGCAACACTTTCTTTCTAGACGTAATTTATTTATCCATTTACGTATATACATTTCCATTGATATTTGAATTTAGCGCGAATTTTCAGGTCACGCCGCTAGGAACGCCTCTTGCGAATTGTCTCCCATTTTAACAAGGCTAAATCAGGAAGTGTCGCGTATTGTCTCTACTGTATGTGGTAGTAGGCCTGCCCTGTCAGTAAGAGGAGAAAGACATCTGAGGGAGTAACTTACAGTCCAGGCCAGTTTTAAAACAAGCATGTTTCTTAACTTTCAATTCCATTTTTCTAACTTAAAATATTTTCAGCTCTTTCTCATGTATAAAATGCTTCTTGCTACAGAGTTCTTATCAGATTAATTCGAAATTTTCGGACAGTCTTTGCATATGTACAGGAATAAAAATGGTTCTGCATTTTATTACCAGTTGAACATTTTTGCACCCAAATTAGCACCAAACTAACTTTTTCCCTATTGTATGAATAATTTAAAATTGAAAAAAACTTATATTCCCAATAGTTAATAGCTGACTGGAAAACCCAGAATATTTTTGACAATTCTGCCAAATTATAGCCCAAACATAATGAAAACTGTGCCGCAAGGGGCGTTTTACATGCCACTTATAAATAGAAAATAATATTATTTGTTAATAATATTGCAACAAATTATCTAATTCATTTCAAATTTTGTATGGTGCTATATCTTAAATTTGGTTGCGATACGCCGTAAATTCTACAAGTTTCACATTTTAGTCTTGACTCCCTTTAAGATATATAATTTTCTTCTTCTCCTTCCAGAACCTCTTCATCCTATTTCTCCTTCTCTCCCGTTTTACAGCTGATATTTTCAGTTGTTTTCAGTATTTTGTTGTTGGATAAGTATGTTTTAACTTTATTTTATTATCGCTTGTAATGTTAAGCTAATAGTAATCTCTACCTATAGTATTGAAGGCCGTAGTTTTAAGCACTGGAAATACTCAAGTTGTATATGAATTTGTATATGATGATGCTGAATTTAGAATGTTGAACTAGTAGTATTTCTTGTAATATTTGCTATCTATGGAATTGCTTCTTGTATTCTTGTTGTTGTAGTTGTTCTTCTATAATTATGTTTATACTTTCTTACGACACTACTGAAAGTGACCAATGCCAGCGGAATTTCCCCAATTGCGATGTATTTCTTAATAATAATAATAATAATAATAATAATAATAATAATAATAATAATAATAATAATAATAATAATAATAACAATAATAATAATAATAATAATAATAAGTACGGTGACATCAAAAGAGCTACAGAATTAAATTACCTAGGAGAGATTTTGACTCCAAACATGAATGAGAAAGCAACAATTCAAGAACAAACAAGAAAGATGGAAACTGCGTTTAGATTACCTACAACACCTACAAATCTAAGTCACTCTCCTACCAGGCCAAATTCAAGCACTACAGCACGATAGTCAAACCTGAATGTTTATACGCAGCTGAGACAATAGCCACGAAGGTACTCTCAGATTTGGAAAAGAAAGAAAGGAGGTTCCTTAGAAAGATTCTTGGACCCATAAAATCATCAGACAAGTTTACGTTTCGCATGAGACCAAACCGAGAACTATACCAACAATTTGAAAACATCACCACCACGATGAAAAAGAGGAGATTGACGTTCTACGGACATATTAAAAGGATGGGATCGGAGAGACTCGCCAACAGGATCCTCACCTTCCAGGAGAACAGGAAGACACAAGTCCCATGGGTAAAAGAAATCAACCGATATTTAGAAAAATGTGGGATCACGGCAGAAGATATTAAAAAAAATCTTCAGGCAGAGAGTTGCGGAGGTGAAGGACCTAACTGATGAGAAAACAAGGAAGAATAGAGTATTCTCGGCAGAAGAACGAGCACGAGCAAGCCAACGGATGAAGGAATACTGGCGAAAGAGGAAGGAGAAAGAACTTGAGAAAGCAATGGAAGTTGCGTAATCGCAGCCCATTGATAGGGAATCTGCCAGCTACATGCAGATCACCTTGATCTCTAGAACTCTGGACAAATAGGCACCTTGTCTCGCTGCTACGGTGCATGCGATTTATTGCAATTGAACCTTGTAAGGTCGATTCAGCCGGTTCTAGCGATACGAAGTGCGATTGTATGACCTGTCTTGCTTACATCACCTTCCATAGCTCACTGGTGACACAATGCCCCGGCAACACCCCTGCAACGGAACACGAGATCTGGTCTCGCTCAGGTGAACCTGGCCTCCTACAGGTTTGTCGTGGTCCAGACGAGGAGGAGATCGGACGTCTTCAAAAATCACTTCACGCAAGCAACTCAATGTTAGAAACATCCTAGGAATATCAGCTACGAATTTTAGGGAAATAAAATATAATAAACTGTGAGAATATATTCTTTATTTATTTCTAAAAATTACAATCCTTTTCTTAGTCGTCGTTATCCGGTCGATTAGATCACGGCCGACTGGATCCCTCGCTGCGCTTCGAGCTACTGTAGCTAGAGCGACACACCAAGTTGGCCGTGATTAGATCACCAGTTCTCCTTTTCCTACCACTACGAGCGCTAATGTCAGTCAATGCATTGTTTCACTTAAGCACCACTACGAGCGCTAATGTGAGTCAATGCATTGTTTCACTTAAGCACCACTACGAGCGCTAATGTGAGTCAATGCATTGTTTCACTTTAGCACCACTACGAGCGCTAATGTGAGTCAATGCATTGTTTCACTTTAGCACCACTACGAGCGCTAATGTGAGTGAATGCATTGTTTCACTTTAGCACCGCTACGAACGCTAATGTGAGTCAATGCATTGTTTCACTTAAGCACCACTACGAGCGCTAATGTGAGTCAATGCATTGTTTGACTTAAGCACCACTACGAGCGCTAATGTGAGTCAATGCATTGTTTGACTTAAGCACCACTACGAGCGCTAATGTGAGTGAATGCATTGTTTCACTTTAGCACCACGACGAGCGCTAATGTGAGTCAATGCATTGTTTCACTTAAGCACCACTACGAGCGCTAATGTGAGTCAATGCATTGTTTCAATTAAGCACCACTACGAGCGCTAATGTGAGTGAATGCATTGTTTCACTTAAGCACCACTACTAGCGCTAATGTGAGTCAGTGCATTGTTTGACTTAAGCACAACTACGAACGTTATTGTGAGTGAATCGGACTCAGCGAGGGATTCCCCCTCTACCGCCTCAAGGGCAGTTTCATGGAGCGCGAGACTTTGGGTCGGAGGATAAAACTGGGGAGGAGAACCAGTACCTCGCCCAGGCGGCCTCAGCTGCTATGCTGAACAGGGGCCTTGTGGGGGGTTGGGATATTTGGAAGAGATAGGCAAGGAAGAGGGAAGAAAGCCGCCGTGGCATTAAGTTAGGTACCATCTCTCAAGTCTGTCTGTTAGGTCATCGGCCCAGAGGCTGGTTGGATCCTCAAATAGCACCACCAAAGGCTATGCAGTTATAGGGAAACAGCAAAAACCAATGCCAGAGCCCAAATGAGGCGTACTAGGCAATATGAGGAGTGAGGTAGTTTGCCATTGCTTTCCTCACCGGGCCATTCGGTGCTACTGCAGCACGACTGACGCTATGAGCAACACCTTTCATAACACTCGACACTATTTGTGCTCCAAATGTCATTACTCAGCACCACCCATACCCCAGCAGCTTCCATATTTTCACAGCCATGGATGAGACTGGGACTTCGGTGGAAGCTACACTTTGCTCTGGCTTGTGCCAAGAGACAGATACAAAAATACTGCATCCATCAAGAAATGGCAACAGGCAAACCATCCCTCATACCATTGTTAAAATTTCTTGGCAGCGTGGCGAATGGAACCCGGGTGTCCGGGGCTGGCAGCTAATCACACAAATCACTACACCACAGAGGCAGGTTTTAACCTTCATTGGTTAATTCCGAAGGATGGGAAGCTGGGTGTGTGTGTGTGTGTGTGTGTGTGTTCTGTCATCATAAATAGGGCCCTGTTCTCATAAACGAGCAAGTCGGCACGAAACAACTGCCCCAGGTCACTCCGGAGGCCAAGCGCCATAAAAAGTACAGAATATTACAGGAATAGATGTTCTTTATGATATTCAAATAAAACTGCAAGCGGAATGACTGTAAACTCGATGTGTTAAAGGTTGCAATGTGGGACACTGAATGCTTGCCATAAGAATCCTTCGTTGGAGTCTTGAACCTATGAGAGAAAAAAATATTCAAAATGAGGATAACCGGATGGAGGATAGTCGCGTCTACCTGGCTATTAGACATAGCGTGTCTAGAGACAATCAGAGGTCAGGCAACTAAGGAAGTACGATGACATCACACCGCGGGCATTCCAGTCCATGGCATTACCTGAGACAAGTTTTTACCAAATGTGTTTGTAGATCACACTCCATTGTGTACGTTTTGACATAAATACCAGGTGTATGCATAAGCTTTTGCAGTTTTTTTTGGCAAGAAAACACGTAATTTTCAAGGGGAATTCATTGTTTGTTAATTCACAATATTGGCCATCGGCTTCTACAGACTTCGCCCATCTTTCAGGTAAATTATGAATACCATGTTGGAAATACTGTTTGTCATTTGCGGCAAACCATTCGTCGAGCCATTTTCTAACTTCCTCGAAATCGCTGAAGTGCTGCTCTGCGAGCGCATGCCTGATTGATGCGAAGAGATGATAGATGGCACCAAGTCGGGAGAGTACGGCGGGTGCGGAAGGATGTCCCATCCAAGGGATTTGAAGGTGTCTTTCACTGGTTTTGCTGTGTGAAACGTCGCATTGTCATGTAACAAAATCACTTTGCCATGTCTTCTGGCCCATTCCGATCGTCTTTCTATCACTGCGTGTTTTAAATTAATAATTTCTTGGCGATAGCGTTGTGTATTAATGGTTTCGCTGGGCTTCGCACTCTTGTTGTCCCTCAGAGCGCGCACTGTCTTTCACACTGAAATCACCAAGTTTAAATTGTTGAAACCATGTCTCACATGTTCTAATCAATGGAGCGTGTCCACCATATGTTTCTACCAGCAAACGATGACTTTCCACAGCCCTTTCCTCTTGATTAAATAAGAAAAGCAATGCGTGCCTTAAATGTTCTTTCTCAGGCACAAACGTCGACATGATCACTGAACGATACAACACAGACGCTAATGTTTGGCGGACTCAACTTGTGTGTGTTGGTAGATTAATGTCAGACGAACAAACTGAGGTATGTGTCAAATTCATACGCTGCGTACTGTTCGCTGGCGCCATCTCTTAGTGAAACCGTAAAAGACTTATGTATACACCTGGCATGTCTAGGGTCATCTCAAAATTTGCGTTACGGAAGTGTAATCCTAGCAATCATGCAGGCAGTGATGTGGGTGATGGATGGATGGTCAGACAATGTAACCTAGCAACCGTGCTGGCTATGTCGTATGGCTGACGGCCGTTTGAAATTAGCAGCCGGCCATGACCGTGGGATGGTGGTAGGCGATCCGTAGCCCTACCTTTCTGGCTATCTTGCTGATATAGCAGCAACACTACGCACTCCTGACTGCTAGACTATCCACAAAGATTGCGAACCAGTTTCTCCGGACAAAGCTTTGCTACATCACCGGTGCAGAAGTTAGCAAGTTGCACGCTCATGAGTAATGAGTGGAGCATGCAATCTTTTGTTTGGTTGCAAAGCGAATACGGACAACTCAAACCCCGCTGCACTGAACAGAAACCAAGATGTATGGCTGTTGATGTACAGATCACGAATCACTGCTCAGAAAGAATAACTTGAAATGTCTGACTAATTACACAGACTGAAATTACTAGAAAGAAGAATCATGAGAAAAAATCTTCGGTCTAATGAAAACAACAGAACAATGGAAATTAAAAAGTAATAAGGAAATATACCATAATATAGAAAATATAACAGAAACAATAAGAAAAAAGGAGACTGCTATTTTTTGGACATATCTACCGTATAGAATGGATGAAAAAGAGACTGACAAAAGGTACAAACCTAGTGTATTAACTCCAGTTTATAACACACAACTTCGCGAAGAAATATATATGAATTATACTTTAAAATTCTTGTAGAAGAGAGATGTGTTCATTACCAATGTGAGGGACCCACCCAACCCGTCTAAAAAGGTACAACCTAATGAAAGGCTTCACACACCACTTACCATTAGCCGGAGCTACGAGCACAGCCATACCCAGAATTCCTAACTAGCTGCTTCCGTTACCAACCCGCGCAAAATAAAAACACCGCAAAAGGCTCTGTTAGTAGTAGTAATAGCTGTATCCTATCTTTGCAAATTCAGGCCAAGCTGTGTCATGAGAACAGAAGACGCCACACTCCCTTCGAGAGGCCTCTTAACTATCGCCGCAGCCCATACTGCCTGCACGGCAAGGAAAAAGTTAGTTTAGTGGTTCATTTCGTCACATTTCGTTGGACATTTCCTTAACAGTTGGTAACAGTTCGCAAATCGCTGGCAGACGCTCCTATCAGCAATCCCTTGAACTAAAAATAAAAGAGTATCACCTGCCGCCGAGTCTTCGTGTACACTAGGCTTCTGCTCTGACGATACAGATATTCAAGTAGCTTTGGAAGAAAAAGTCAACAACAATCTGAATACAGGAGGTGAAGGAAGATTTAGAAAGAAATAACATAAGAGGAAACTAAAGAAAAAGATTTTTTTTAAATGGAAGGATTGCAAGGAAGAATGAACAGGCAAACCCGGTCTAAAGTGGTCTGAGGATAGAAGAATAAAGCATAGTGCAATGATGAAGGGACACTGGAAAGAAGAGGAAAAAACAGGGAAGGATGAATTGAAATTTACACGTGTTCTCTAGTAAGCGTCATCATAAAGAACTATTTGAAAAAAAAAAAATATAAAACGCGGAGTTCGCCTGTGTGATGTAGTGATTAGCTGCCACCTCCGGAGGGCCGGGTTCGATTCCCTCCTTAGCCATCCTCGAAGAGGTTTTCCATAGTTCCCACTTCTCCTCCAGGCAAATGCCGGTATGGTACCTAACCTAAGGGCACGGCCTCTTCCTTCCCTCTTCCTTGTCTATCCGTTTCGATCTTCCCATCCCTCCACCAGGCCCCTGTTCAGCATAGTAGGTGAGGCCGCCTGGGCGAGGTACTGGTAATCCTCCCCAGTTGTATCCCCCGACCAAAAGTCTCACGCTCCAGGACACTGCCATTGAGGTGGTAGAGGTGGGATCCCTCACTGAGTCCGGGGGGGGGGAAACCACCACTGGAGAGCAAACCTAATAAATAAATAAATAAATAAATAAATAAATAAATAAATAAATAAATAAATAAATAAATAAATAAATAAATAAATAAATAAATAAATAAATAAATAAATAAATAAATAAATAATCAATCAATCAATCAATCAATCAATCAATCAATCAATCAATCAATCAATCAATCAATCAATCAATCAATCAACGTCCGTGTTCGTACATTTCCCCTTGCAGCCCACCGCAGACCACTAGTTTTTTTGTGTGGTAGTAACCTCGAGTTTCCCATCGTGTACTATAGTGGTTGTGTGTCGGCAGCTATGGTGGTGTGGGAGATGTGGAGCTTGAAAGTGGCTGACTTTTTACATTGAATGTATTAAAATGAGTGTGAAAATACTGGAAGGATCAGAGTCAGAATGTACTCTAGAAGGCTGCGATGTGTATTGCTTGGTTTTATATACCATATATGATTCTTCTCGCAGGAGTATGATGATTTCAGAACCATAACAATTTGCTGCTTGAGTACATCTGTGATTATTTTTTGTAATTCTTGAATATAAAGGAGATACTTACTGAAACAGCACCTTTAACAATATCATTGAGGCAGTAATCCTAACTGGCAAAGAGAAAGGAAAGAATTCCATTGATCTCAAATGATTTGTCATTTTGTTTCAAAAGATTACAATTTCCAGTAAGATTAGCTTATAGTATGACTATCAACAAGGCTCAGGGTCAAGTGTTCCACTACTGCGGAGTTCATTTGAAGGATTCCTGTTTCTCACATGATCGACTCTGCGTTGCTTTCTCATGTTTTGGACAAGCAGGAAATCTGTTTGTGATTGCGTCAGACATGAATACATCAAATTAGTGTAGAAAAATGTAATTCTTGAAGTTAATTATTGTGTAAGACATTTGTGTACCCAGAAAATAAAATAAGAAGTAGAAAAACCATGGTCTTTTAATGCACGTCTCCTGTATTATATAGAGACTAGTTATCTTACCCCGCGCTGTCCGGGCACTTTATTGATTGTTAAATTTAGGTATTTTATTACCTGTTAATTGTGTGTGATGCAATTGTTTGTAGATTTCGTTATTGTGACGTTGACTGATTCTTCATCCAGTTTTCACCCCCACCTAGAGGGGTGCACACACATCAATCCATAATCTGGGCCTTTTTGGACTTTTTTCACCCCTTCTCACCCTCCATGCCGATGGGGGATGTATTTGGACTTAAACGACATGCGGAGTGTCACTGTTCATTTCAGCGACCCCGAAACCTATGGATTGGACAATATTTTCGATTACTTTTGTACGCCACCCCCTCCTCACCTCCACCCACAGTGCTTTTTCCAGACAGTCATATTTGTAGCAGAATCGCTCCTGGGTCCAGCCTACATTTACGTACGTGCCTACTTCGAATACCAGGCCTGTATTCTACTGTAGAATCCTTGAGCTGACGTTGCCATGGTTAAGGCTGGTCTTTTCTTCATTCTACTTCTAGAGCGGGGTAGTATGATGCAATATCTCCATAACGGTTGGTTTTAGGCTCTTAAAACATGATTTTCGGGGTCCGTAGTGCCTTACCGAGTTCTGTTGTTCACGTCGAGAGGCTTAAAATGAGCCTTGTCTCGTCCTTGTGCGACAAATTCGATATTTCGTCTATATTGGCATATATCGACTTTTGTAGGCAAACTTTTGATACCTTGGGTTACATTATTGCAGTTTTCGTAGGGATCTCTAATTGCTTTGAAAAGAAAATACAGCCCATGTTACTCACTGGTAACGTAGCTTTCTGTAGGTGAAAGCATTTTTAAAATCGGTTCGGTGGTTTTTGAATTTATCCATTACAAACAAATATACAAACATACAAATCTTTTTCTCTTTATAATGTTCTTAGTATAGAAAACCGCACGGATGTACAAAAAGAACCAGCTAGTAGATAAATATTTTGTAGTCGTGCAAACCTCAGTTTACAGATTGTTACAAAAAACATAAATGAGGGTTTTTAAGTGTAGTGCAAGGAAGATCGAGGACATAAAGAATACTTTCATCTCCTCGGACACAATGTAAAATCGTTTAACAGTCCGGGATAATCGAGAACGTATGTGGGAGCTGTTGCCGTCAACATCAGTAGTCACACGTCACAGTGTGGGAGCCAGGGACAGCCTCGTCATTCAGCGGACTGTACCGTTGTGTGTCTCTCTGTTCGTGGGAGTACACCAGCAGGCGATGTGAGTCAGTAGGTTACACTCCCGCGCGCCTCTACCCAATCTGTAGCACGATACCCTGCGCACGATTTGCTGATCATACAGTCGTTATGACAGGGACGGAAAAAGAGATGAACCAAACATTAGAATCTTTACCATCTGCTTTGACCAAAACGCCAGAATGTAAGTGGGGTTCGCATTTTAAGCCCAGTACTCACCAACGCGGGTACAATATTTTATTTTGGTTTAAATCTAAGAAAACCGACGCAAGAGTTATATTTGTATTCTCTAACAACATTATCTCGGTTTAAAGACTGACCAGTGAAACAGGAAATCTAAGCCTTTCAAGATGGCAGCTCGTAGACGGCTGGAATATTTACCTGACAGAGAAAATCGTATCGACGAGGAATATAACGAAGATTATACAATAAAATGTCCTAGGTGGATAAAAAGAACGCACTACATACTTTGAGGATTACGATGGTTCTGATTTTGAGACACATTTTAGATTATCTCAAGCTTCGACGCTGTCAGTGTTCGAACATAACCTCGAATTGCCAACACATAGATAGGCTAGTGTGACCAGATAACAATACGGAACACTTCGTCTACTGTTGATTATCTGGCCCTGTTTTAGAAATTCTTAATCAACACCAGAACATACCTCACAGAGAGTACGAGTATTGATTATTATTATTATTATTATTATTTTATATATGCGAATAAGCCCGTCAAAACTAAGCAAAGTAATTAGAGGCGTACGTGTGCCTTCCTTTGTGCCCATATTCCTTTCATTCTTTAACTGTGGGCTTCTGTTTTGTCTTCAGACCAGGTTGATCTGGTCTTCTTCTTTGGTCTTTCCTCTTGGGCAACTTGGCATTTGTGAATTTTGGATATGAAGATTACCCTGTTTTGGGCATCTGCGGGTGTAATTCCTGCCTGTTTCAAATCGGTTTTAATTTTGCCAATCCATTTCATTGTGTCCGGCTTTCCTTTACTCATATTTTCATAGAATTTGACTATTTCTTTTGTAAATCTGTCTGGATGCATTCTTTTAATATGATCATATAATCTTAGCCGGCTTTTTTAATGTCACTGTGAGAATTTGTGTATTTTTTGTTTCCTGTCTGCTTCTAAATTGGTATTGTCCGTTGGTGTGTTTTGGGACTAGAAGTTTTCTCATGATTTTGCGTTCCTTTTTCTCAATGTTTTCATTGTGTGTTTTCCTGTTCTCTGATCCATAAAGACATTCTGGTTTAATTACTGTATCATAATGCCTTAGTTTTGTGTACTTGGGGGTACATTTTTTGTTATAGATATTTTGGGTTAGTCGATATGCAGTTTCCATCTTTGGCATGTAATTTCATTGGCCTTTGTTTCGAGTGCATTTTTCTGAATTGTTTCACCCAGATATTTAAATTGTGATACTCGTTTATTTTTTCCATCTTTTGTCTCCATGAATTTTAGTGCATGTTTGTTGCAGGTCCTGTATTCTGTCTTTTCAAAAGATATCTGAAGGCCGACCTTTTTTCCGCAGTTTCTTTCAGGAGTTTAGTCTGATTCTGGGATGTTGAAATGTCTCGGGTTAATATTGCTAGGTCGTCCGCAAATGCTAGGTAATCTATCGCTAGTTTTACTATTATTATTATTATTAAAAATGAAGCGGGCGAATTTCAATACATAACAAAATCATCACGTATTGCAAAATTCAATGTTAACTCTGCAGGAAAATAAGTTGCAATTTTTACATTTTATATATGTCCGTCTGACTGGTTTATTACATTTAGTGCCAACCAAACAAACTGTAATTACTTTTACACAATAGAAAATATACATAAGAGATTTGTGACAAATAAAGTTCAAACACGGTATTTTAAAATATACGGCACGGTTCACGATTAACGGGAGAATATGCCTTCCATATAGGTTTTTGTCGGGACAACGGGACGCCTTAAACCAGGGCCTCTCAAACGCCCAAAATCACACGCGTGCAAACTGAGGCGCAGAGGTCCTGTGCACAGTGCATCGGTCCCACTCGGCTAAGCTTGGCTCAACTCGGCTCGGATTTGGAGCACTACGGAGCAAGTGAGGAAGAAGGAGACAGGGGGAAAGAGAGAGACAGCGCTATTGCTCCAAATCAAGGAGTGGGGTCTCCACTCTGTTCAACCAAGCGAAGTCGTCTCTTGCACCGTGCACCGCGCAATGCACTGGTGCATGCACCCTGAGAGGCCCTGCCTTAGAGAAATAAGGGACAATCCCGTAAAATGAGAGACGTCTTGTCACCCTAAGGTAGGCCTAAGATGAATTGTCGATTATATCTTTTATTTATTTATTTATTTACTGCGCACTACAGGATTTCTAATCCCAATTACAGTGGCAGCTGTTTACATGTGTTTCTTTTTAATGTTTCAATCAGTCTAATAACCTAATACAAGGAGAAAGGAACAGTAGTTCACATCTAATCTAATTTAATCTTTACATGAAAGAGTAAAATAAAAAATAAAAATCGTAATTTCATATCTAAACTATTATTTTCTTCTAGTTCTAACACTTATAATTACATTTATGGGATAGGGCTTAATGTACAATGTTTATAATACATTTTGTGGTTCAAATCATCATAACAAATTAGAGATTTTTCGCTTAAATGCTGAATTGTTGTAAAAACAGGTCTAGAGGTACACAGAAGTCTAAAGAATTATTTTTCTGAACTGTACTGTTGTAGACATTGCATAGCCTGTAGAGTGGGGGAATTTTTGTGAGCGGTTGTTCTGACTTTTTTGTTATGAAAAGTTACATTTGTCCTCGCATTAAAGCGGGGCACGTGGAAGCTCAAGAGGCATAAAAAGTCAGGGTTGTCAACAATATAATTCATAGTTTTGTACAGAAACTTCATGTCATCCTTTTTCCTCCTCAGTTCCAAGCTTTCTATTTCAAAATTTAGAAGAAGTTCGTTGTATGCTATGTGTATGCTATTTATGGTACACGACTGGATGTTTTTTAAATGAAGAACTAAGGATTATTTTCTGTGTGAAATATACAATGTGTTGGCTATAATTTATTTTCTATGGTGTCCTCTGTGGTGTGGTGGTTAGCGTGATTAGCTGCCACCCCTTGAGGCCCGGCTTCGATTCCCGGCTCGGTCACGAAGTTTGAAAAGTGGTACGAAGACTGGAACAGTGGTACGAAGACTGGAACGGGGTCCACTCAGCCTCGGGAGGTCATCTCAGCCATCCTAGAAGTGGTTTCCCGTGGTTTCCCACATCTCCTCCAGTCAAATGCCGGGATGGTACCTAACTTAAGGCCGCGGGCGCTTCCTTCCCTCATCCTTGTCTATCCCTTCTAATATTCGCATCCTCCCACAAGGCCCCTGTTCAACATAGCAGTTGAGGTCACATGGGCGAGATACTGGTCCTCCTGTCCAGTTGTATCCCCCGACCCAAAGTCTCACGCTCCCTTGAGGCGGTAGAGGTGGGATCCCTCGCTGAGTCCGAGAGAAAAGATAATCCTGGAGAGTAAACAGATTAAGGCGACACTCCCGAGATAAAAATCGACATTTTGGTGATTTTGGTGAAATATTTTTATGGCTGATATTGAAAGGACTAACTGCCTTTTTTCTTCGCACTGAGTTATTCGACTGAATTAATTTATCACTGTTAAAGTGCTTTGTGTGCAAATAATTGTAATTTTACATTTAAATCTCCTTTTTCTCCCAAATGTAACAATATTTATATGGTATTTGTATCACAGCTATATTAAGAAACTTGGGTATGGAGTTTTTGATTGCAGAATTTTTTAATATAGTAGGGATTTTTTAGTCCAACATTTTAGAACGTAAAAATTACACAAACTTTAGTACGATATATCTCTTTATATAAATTATGTACAGAAAAATCGATAAGTAGTGCTTTTAAAAGAAGTATTATTTATCTAATTACGAATGTACATTAACATGTTAATTAAATTTCATGAGAAAATGGAATTAAAAATTTCAAAAAAATATTAATTGTATATAAAAGAAATGTTCGTAATATCTCTACTTTTATGTAGGTGACATTCCCACAAAGTCAATTACCGAATTCAGTTACTTTTCCTTCTCTTGAATCATCATATTAGGCTTATTTCTTCGTTTCTGGTCAACAGCGGACATAATTTATCATACGTTATTTGGAGACACCTACCATAATTAAAATCTTGCTTACATTTTGATAATGAAATTCAGATTGAAACGAAAAGTTAATTTTTAAACCGAGATAATAAATGTTGTGGTGAATTCAAAAGTGAGCGTTACCCGGGGATAATGACATTATCCGAGTTTTTGTAAATCTGAGATAACGGCAAAAGCAACCAACGTTATTTGAATACGGGTATTGTTCGTCTTCTATCCTCAATTGTATCACAAGGTTGGCTCGAAACGTCTTTGAAATTGAGGTTAGGGGATCTCAAGCGAAAAATGAAACTCTTCAAAATATTACAGCTGAAAAAAGTATTTTATACATGGGAGTAGTTTGTAGGCTTGTATTATTTTAAACGATGATTTAATTACTCTTTTTCCATACTGAGAATAGTGCAGAAAATGACACTTTACAGTACTCTCTTGTTAGAAGTAGTCTCTGATTGATTGAACTCCGCTTCATAGTAATGTAAACACGGATCGTCAGAGATATTATGGACCAGAGAACATCTAACTTAACCTTGTTTAACTGTCTCTTCGCCTGATCGCAGCACTGAGATTCTGTACTCGTCTGCAGCAAAAATGATGTGTCTGTATTTCCAGCTCAAGTAATCTGCCGTCAGGTGTAGGTTTATCCATTTATGACAGATAAATACCGAATGCGACCATGTTTACGACCCTGGTAGCTTACTGAACTCTTCACTGCTTCAAATAACATTCCTTTTGACATTTTATTACCACATATCTCTTATACATTTCTTGGCAACATAGTTACAACGAAACAAAGAAAAAGTTACTTAATGAGTTAAACAAGGGTGATATGCGGGAAGTCGTGTCAGATTTATTTATTGTTAAATATTTAATTTACAATCAGTAAATGCACCACAGTATGACATCAAATATTGTACACAGCAGTCACTAAAGTTTACGGTGCTCGTTTCATCTCGCTCGTACCGTAACTACTAAAGAACTGCAGGTTTTAACGTGACCCGGTAGATAGCTTAACGCGCGTGACGTAATCACAAGATGGCCGCCAAGTTAGGTTATATTCTTGACAGTGGGAAAGTCACTTACCACGCGGTGTATCTTGACGTATACAGAGGCGAGTGAGGCGTGTATATTTTTTCAAAAAGTTATAAAGAATATGTAGAAACTTACTAGTCAGTGTCACTCCAGGAAGGTCAGGCGCGTCTGAAGCTCCAAGAGTCTGAAACAAGAAGACGTATTTCTTTAGACATTCTGGGAACAGTATAACATAATTATTGCACCATCATACCTTTAAATGTATTTTGGGCAGATTCTTTGGACTTTTCTCTTTTCAAGGCACACATTATATTTTTTCTAGCTTTTATAGTAATATAACTTGTCTAAATACATTTCAAACTTATTCCGAGAAATTCTTTACATTCATTCTGACGAATTTAACTCGATAAAAATTCTATTACAAAATGCTCTTGAGACATCGCCTCTGGATGATAATGAGCGAAAGATCTCACTAGTGATGCATTTAAAAAAGTGCACTTAGGAAATTTTCTTTGTCATCGTTCCGCGTGAATATTGGCAAAAAATTTCCAACTTCGTGCCAAAAAATACAAAACAAAAAACTACAAGATCCTGACTCGTTTCATAACAACTTACTAATTCAAAGACTAAACATTGTAAAGGAACATTTCAGACACTGAATCATGTTTCAACAAAGTTGCTTCTAAAAGAGAAGGGCCCATCCATTACAATGGACTTTAATTTATCAATATTTGTACTTTTTAGAGTGTAAAGTTACATATTGTTTCATTTGAATACATTTACAGCTATAAGTGTTAAATAAAATATTTTATTCTAGGTCTCATACTGTCATTTATCCGCAGGCTCCGGGTTCGATTCCCGGCCAGGTCAGGAATTTTCACCTGGATCTGAGGGCTGGTTCGAGGTCCACTCAGCCCATGTGATTACATTTAAGGAGCTATCTGACTGTGAGATAGTGACCCCGGTCTAGAAAGACAAGAATAATGACCGAGAGGATTTGTTGTGCTGACCACACGACACCTCGTAATCTGCAGGCCTTCCGGCTGAGCAGCAGTCGCTTGGTAGGCCAAGGCCCTTCAGGGCTGTTGCGCCATGGGGTTTGGTTTTTTTCCTAGTACTGTGGACGAAGCTATTCATCGAATGACTGAGCTCGGGATAAATACCGGATAGCTGGAAGATATCGACAATTAAAATCTTATATAAAAGAAAGTGGGACACGGGTGACCCCAACTCATACAGGCGAGTCGCTGGAGAGTAATATCTTTAAGATCTCCACGAAAATATTAGCATCTAAGCCGGAGAAATTAACAACCACACCTGGATGCCAGTTTGGCTTCGTACGCGAAGGCTATCAGTAGATGAAGGGGAATCACTGATTACAAGAAGACTTTTGACCTGCTCGACAGATAATAATAATAATAATAATAATAATAATAATAATAATAATAATAATAATAATAATAATAATAATAATAATAATAATAGCAACAGCTAGCTGACTCATTTTCAGTTCTGTTAACTAGCTGCTGGCCCACCCTGTACTGTATGTTTCAAGTCCGTTATTGCCAGCATGCAATCCGAGACTGCCGTTTCACTTGCAATAAAGTTTAAAAAACCTAAGGAATATCTCTTTATTTATTATGCAGCGTGCAGTTTGTACACAGGCGGGTAGATCTCCACTTAATCTCAAGTTTGTAACGGTGACCGCCAGTTTGAATGTAAAGCCGTTAATGATAATGAATTATAAGAGGCTGGAGAATGCTGGTCGGGAATTTGTATCCTGTTGAACACCCCACTGACAGACTTGACTCTGCTAATCAGTATCTGGACTGCTTCTTAGAAGGCCGTGAATTCAGAGCGACGTACATGGGGCCATGAACCTGGTTATCTATATGACAGCATATGGCATGGGCCTTGTACTTCATATTAAGAAGAAGAATGGGAGCATGTCACGGACTTTATTCAGAAGGCAATGCACGCGGAGAGTCAGTTGGGTAGTTTACGTCACTGACGTTCTGGATGCCCAGGTCGAGGCAGAGTTACCAACGCTGGAAAATAAAATCCACAGTTCTGGCCCTTCGGGCAAACAACTCAATGTTGAAAACATCCTAGGGATGTGAGCTACGAATTTTAGGTAAATAAAATATAATAAAGTGTTTGTTCTTAAAAATTACAATCCTTCTCTTGAGCATCGTTATCCGGTCGATTGGATCTCGGCCGTGATTAGATTAGCAGTTTGCCTTTTTCTACCACTACGAGCGCTAATGTGAGTCAATGCAGAGTTTCATTTAAGCACCACTACGAGCGCTAATGTGAGTCAATGCAGAGTTTCACTTAAGCACCACTACGAGCGCTAATGTGAGTCAATGCAGTGTTTCACTTAAGCACCACTACGAGCGCTAATGTGAGTCAATGCAGAGTTTCACTTAAGCACCAGTACGAGCGCTAATGTGAGTCAATGCAGAGTTTCACTTAAGCACCACTACGGGCGGTAATGTGAGTCAATGCAGAGTTTCACTTAAGCACCACTACGGGCGGTAATGTGAGTCAATATGGAGTTTTTCACTTGATCCCTTATAACTACATTCGATGTGGACATTTTTCAAAAAATCAAACAACACCTGTGAGTACTGAATCAAGGAACTCCTTGCAGAAAGAATTATGTAAATAAGTTAATTTGGCTTGGATTTGAATAAAAAAGAAAACGAGTAAGAAACAAGCTATTTTGACTGTTCTTCCGGAACTGCATTTAGGCCGGAAGTGATTTTAGAAATTTGTTTTTCTAATTTGATAAAGCAATCCGAGACTGACAATTTGAAACAAACCTTTTCTAGCTTAATTGTTTAATATTACGTTTTTCGTAGTATCGGGACCCCTACTTTGCGTGCCAAGGAGTATTTTCAACATTAAATGTAAGGTTCGATTCCCGGCCGGGTCAGGGTTTTTTAATTGTAAATGATTAATATCCCTGGCCTGGGGACTGGGTGTTTGTGTCGTCCTTAACGTTCGTTTCCTCACATTCAACACTCTACACTTCCGCAATTACAGTTACACGCAGGTTCCTTTCATGGTGAAAGTAGTGGGGAAAGATATGCAGAGGTCGACGCCATGAAGGCCCTTGGAGGAGTGGAAGGTGAAGGCTTCCACCATTGTTAACCTCGGCACGTGATGGGGTAAAGTGGTTAGCTCTACGCCCGGCCGCCTTTGCCCGCAGGAATTAACCTGGTACTCATTTTTGGTGTAGGCTGAGTGAACCTCAGGGCCATATGCACCTCCGGAAGTGGAAATCTCGTTTCTTAAATTTTACGATTTCCTGACGGGGATTCGAACCCACGTCCTTCCGGGCGAACCGAGCACGCCTTTACCGCCTCGGCCAGGCAGCCCCATTTTACAATTAAACAATTAAAAATGTTTTAATAATGGCGGGAAGAACTGCAAGGAAGTTTGAAAAGGAAACCAGGTCCAAAGTAGTCTGGGAAAGCATAGGATTAGCGCTGCCGATAGTGGGGTTCGAACACATTATCTCTCGAATACAAGTTCACAACAGCGCGCCTCTAACCGCACAGCCAAATCCCTCAGTTTGTTTCTTACTGCTAAAGAATAGACTGATGTATATAACGATAAATCTCAAGGATACTGCTTTGAATATGAAAGCAGTGCTAATGTGTACGTTGTGCAAACATAACATCGTTTTAGCGAAATCCCTGCGATAAAAGTTGCTTGGCCTAGTCGCCATCACTTTCTCGTTGCGAAGCTCAGTTGTTCAACTGACTGTTGTGGGGCAAACGTAGAGTTTATTTATTTATTTATTTACTTATTTATTTATTTATTTATTTATTTATTTATTTATTTATTTATTTATTTATTTATTTATTTATTTATTTATGTATGTATGTATGTATTTATTTATTTATTTACTTATTTATTTATTTATTTATTTATTTATTTATTGTTTCAAAGATCTCATGACGTCATGCTCTTATTGGGGACAGTACATTAAAGAGTTGGCACAGTCACAATATTAAAGACACTAAATTATTGGTAGTCCGCCTCTGTGGTGTAGTGATTAGTGTGATTAGCTGCCACCCCCGGAGGCCCGGGTTCGATTCCAGGCTCTGCCACGAAATTTGAAACTTGTTACGAGGGCTGGAAATGGGGTACACTCAGCCTCGAGAGGTCAACTGAGTAGAAGGGGGTTCGATCCCCTTCTCAGCCATCCTGGAAGTGGTTTTCCGTGGTTTCCTACTTCTCCTCCAGGCAAATGGTACCAAACTTAAGGCCAGGGCTGCTTCCTTCACTCTTCCTTGTCTACGCCTTGCAAACTTCCCATCCCCCCAACAAGGCACCTGTTCAGCATAGCAGGTGAGGCCGTCTGGGAGAGGTACTAGTCATCCTCCCCAGAGGACACTGCCCTTGAGGTGGCTGAGGTCGGATCTCTCGCTGAGTCCGAGTGAGAAACCGACCCTGGAGATGATGATGAAGAAGAATTATTGGTAATACAGAGCTGAGTTTAAATCTAAAATGCATTTTTCAAGGATACAATTGTTGTTTAAAAGTTTATATAAACAGAATTATAGAGCTCGAAATGAAAAATGACAATAAGTTCATTTACACAAACTAAATTCAACAACATTAAATTCTTTCTTTCTTTCTTTCTTTTTTTCCTTCCTTCTTTCTTTCTTTCTTTCTTTCTTTTTAAATCCGTTTATCCTCCAGGGTTCGTTTTCCCTCGAACTCAGCGAGGGATTTTACCCCTACCGCCTCAAGGGAAGTGTCCTGGAACGTGAGACACAACTGGAGAGCAGGACCAGGACCTCGCCCAGGCGGCCTCACCTGCTATGCTGAGGAGGGACCTTGTGAGGGTATGGAAAGATTAGGAGGGATAGACAAGGAGGAGGGAAGGAAGCGACCGTGGCCTTAAGCTAGGTACCATCCCAATATTTGCATGGGGAAGAAGTGGGAATCGAACCCACCTCTACCTAATTGACCTCCCGAGGCTGAGTGGCAGAGCCGAGAATGGAACCCGCGCCTCCGGGGGTGGAAGCTAATCACACTAACCACTGCACCACAGAGGCGGACAGAACATTAAATTTTGCCCATAAATGTTTGTTAATATTACTTTTGAATTTGTTAAAATTCTGGTGAGCATTCATCGAGTACGGAATGGAATCAAATGCTATTATAGCCCTATACACTACACCATTAGTTTCATACTTCACTGTGTTCATTCTAGGGACATTACAGAAAATGTACCCAAGCACTTTAGATCTGCTAAAAGGGGCCCATTCACAGCCGAACTGGTCCGCCATCCGGTGCGGACACTGGTCGCACTAACCGCCTCCGAACTGTTGGGAGGGTTATTCGGGTTTGAGCTCCAGGTTGGCTCGATGTTGGCCAACCCGACCGGTCGAAACTTTGAACGGTTTCCTCTGCCCACTCCTGGGCGGAGTGACTCGTCCCCGAAACAAATATTCTTACATTTCTTTTAGGCCACCACACGGTGAAGGGCAAAATGTTCTAGATGCATCAATCCTTTGTTACTTCATCTGTTTGAAGGAACAATTTATACTGCAAGAAAGCTTTCTGTTGCCCACAGCGGTTGTTTACGCGGTTGTTTACATGGAGCCACTACAGAACACTAATCAACCACACCTTTATTCAGTGCAGAAAGGGACATGTACTCTCGAAATTGTTAGTATCTCGTGGCCAGAAATATTCATTTCAGCCATGAAATCAGTACAGCCCTGAGAAACACGCAGTACCTGCTTACACACTCTCTCTCATTGGTCACATCCATTAGACGTGTTAACACATGCACACATCTGAAGAGTGAGGGGAGGTGGAGGAAACGAAGTACGAGGATATCTAGCATGAACGAAACACAGTCGGAGGGGAAGGTACCTCTTTCCCCGCCTGCCCACACATCCCACTGTCTCGACAATGAAGGGAGAGGGGAATGAAAGGAGGAAGCACACAGCTCTTTCAAGGCAACGGAGGTAATGTGTATGTCAACTCACTGAAAGTCAAATTCTCCAGTTTCTTTGTAATTCTTGTGTGCGAAGTCTGGCTGAAATGTTAGCGGTCTTAACTGTGACTTCATTATCAAATGGCATCGTGCTCAACCACTATTAGAAAGAATGACCCTTATTTTCGTCAATATAGGTCCTGTTAAATATTACTACTACTACTACTACTAATACTACTTCTGCTGCTACTACTGTTTATCCTCAACCAACCAACCAACCAACCAACCAACCAACCAACCAACCAACCAACCAACCAACCAACCAACCAACCAACCAACCAACCAACCAACCAACCAACCAACCAACCAACCAACCAACCAACCAACCAACCAACCAACCAACCAACCAACCAACCAACCAACCGACCGACCGACCGACCGACCGACCGACCGACCGACCGACCGACCGACCGACCGACCGACCGACCGACCGACCGACCGACCGACCGACCGACCGACCGACCGACCGACCGACCGACCGACCGACCGACCGACCGACCGACCGACCGACCGACCGACCGACCAACCAACCAACCAACCTACCAACCAACCAACCAACCAACCAACCAACCAACCAACCAACCAACCAACCAACCAACCAACCAACCAACCAACCAACCAACCAACCAACCAACCAACCAACCAACCAACCAACCAACCAACCAACCAACCAACGAACTAACGAACGAACTAACGAACGAACTAACTAACTAACTAACGAACGAACTAACTAACTAAAATTAATTAATTAATTAATTAATTAATTAATTAATCCGTCTTTGCTGATGATCTAGCAATCATTACTGCACCGCTCCCGCGTCCAGGTGGGGTTACATGAGTTCCAGACTAGCTCTTACTAACGATTCCATCTATCTAATATTGCTGGGTTGTGAGTTCCGCATGAGAAAGTACACCGACGGCCTATGGTAAATCTCAACCTACGCAGAAGGACGTCCCCAACACGCTACCAGTTGGATACCATACTCGCATGTCGATGAAATTTATCGCAAAATCCAGGTTATTACGGCATTTTAAGAAATTCGTGCATGTAGTTAACGAAATCGCAATCAGAAATAAAGTCATTATAGCCTAATATCTAGCTCTTATTCTAAGTAGGCATTAAAAGAATTTTATATTTTCACTACTCAACTTTTATTAGCAAATTAGTCTAAGTATGATTAAACAATTATGTAGAGTATCGTTAGAAGTTCTCTCATATAATGTAGATAGTCCTATAATGCAATCACATCTCCATGTGCCGTAATTATGTTGTATTGAAAGAAAACAGGTTTGAAAAACCTTTAACAAATAAATGGAAATCAGGCCTCATTCATCGATACGCTAATTCTGGCCTGTCAAAATATTATGTTGTAATTAAGTAATATCCGTAAAAACCAAATGAAAAGGAAAAATTAAATTATATATAATCAAGTGAAAAAATACTCAATATAGTTGAAATAATTAGATGCATCCAATTGGTTTAAGTGAAAACAAAAATCATACTCCCTACTATGTACAACATTTCAAATTGTGGTTTCAATTAAGAATGTGAAAACGCAGTGAAAATAGCCAATAATTAATTAATTAATTAAGGTCTGGAATCTTTCCTTATTGAGCTGGATTGCTCCTCAAAATTACCAAAAATTCTATCATTTGAACTTAAATTCACATGTGACTAGTGAAATGAATATCACTTTGCTGAAAACTTCACATCCAAGTCCATGCACAGTAGGAAAATCGTGTGAGAAAGTAATGTTTGTTCTTTAGGTATTTCTACTAGTTTCAGTTTGAAAGTTTCCATCATCTTTCATATTTCATGTTGTTTGACCTCCATATAAGCAGATTCAAGTCCACTTTAAGTCGTAAGTAATCTCAAATTAATTCTATCATAAGGCTTATGTGGCTAAATCACTCAATTATCGTTTTAATTCATGGTTGAAATTCAATTAAAGTGCGTATCTGGCTGAATGTAGCATTGCCAAGTATATTTAACTAACTTTCCAACAAATAAAACCATAGGTGGAAAAATTGACACATTAGAAGACTCTACCTTCATCTAAAATCCATATATGTGTGACTAAGTTACCAGTGATGTGTTAAACTGTTCCCATAAACCATAAATTAAGTTGCCGTATGTGAGAATACATGAAAATGATCGTAGATAAGTCAGTGAAGGCCTAAATATTAAAGTTATTGGCCTCTCGGCTCCTCTGATGATCCTACATACTCAATTAACTCTATATTGATGGCATTTGAGATCGTATCCTAACCTATTTTGTATATCAGGGAATAAAAACAACAATTGAAAACAGTACGTTTCAATATATACCTTAACATGCGCAATTTACACATACTATCATCTCTCGAAGAATACTATGACCAACTTTCCAAATAACAATAACTATCACCATCATAATCTACTATCAACTCATATTATTATTTCATTCACCATTTATCACTTCAATTATCACGTAGCATTCATATTAGTGCGTCTCAGGCACTCATTTCATCAAATACTCGGCATATGTGCCATAACCTACACATATAAAAACATTATCATTACCGTCATAGTATCTAAGATAAGTACATCACAACATTAAACTGTGCTACTATACTTTGTCGTAAACATTCCCTAAATACGATCTCCACGCTTGTTATTTTGTTAAAGCCATCACACATGTATATTAACCTCCACTTAATACTCTAACACTTCACTGACAACGATTTAAAAATATCAATCACTTCTGTAACACCATGTTGATAAACTTGCGAACGGCATTCACTTGTATTTTACGCCTATGTATGGGATTTACGGTAACTTCAGATGAATACCTACTTCCTTGTAACTACACTTGAATATTAACTACGCACACACAATGTCATAAATCATTTCACATATAGCCAAAAGAATACAGGTTTCTACTTACGAAACGACTCATAGGGGACTTAACTTTGCTTATTGGGTAGTGACTTCCATCTCGCTGTTGTTCATCGGGAATGGTAGGCCTCGCTCCATGGTTCGGCTTAGGTAATCGGGTCCATCTCGTCCTCTCATCTGATTACCACCCTCCTGGGTCATAAATCTCGTGAAGCGCCACCATAGTCGGAGTAGTCTCTGCCTCAGCCTCTTAGAACATCATAGTGGTCTTCATTACGTCAGGGACAGAATAACACAAGGCATTAGTTGATTTATACATGTTGTAATCTGTTTCGTAGTGCTAATGATAAAAGAATATATGTATTCTGGGCCGTCTAATTTAATTATAACAGCTCTAAATGTGCTCTTATTTGCCAACTCTCTTGCTTGCTAAACAGATGTAAATTTTCTGTGCTTCTAAAATTGCACTTTATTGCCTGTTGAATTCCGCTCTCTCTACGTTGTGCAGTATCGGGCAAAATATAATGCTTCCGAGCCCAACCGTGACGTAGTAACTGAACCAACTTGACGTTTCCTTATAGCTGGTCTATAATTTCACGTATATCTGTCAACCTACAGCTGACGTTGAGCGGGCTGTCGCAGACTTAATCTCTTCTTCAATAATTAATTATACAGCCTGATATGTTTCTTTACACGATTCCGTCCTTTCTTCGCTGCAGTGCTGGATTGGGTTTTTGTTCTAAATGGAAGTCTTTTTTTCAATAATCAGTTTAAATAATCCGCTCCTGTCATTCTTTCTCACCGCCTTCTACGAATGGTTCTTTCCGTGATTGCCGGTTGAAATTATTATCTTTTCGACTCGTACCGCTATTAATTGCTTTTATATTGATCCTTTAATGGCTGGAACGCCATTTTTGTTCCAAATGCTGCAACTATAGAACGGTGAAATGGCACATTACTAAGACCAGTGATGAAATCAGATATGCCGTACAGATATTACACAATATAGCATCAAAGACAGGACTCCAGATATCGTACGGAAAAAAACCCAGTTCATGGAAAAACTACGTCAACATAGCAAAAAGAAAAACTCCGCTAGAGATGGAGAACGGCACAACTTCACAAGTGTCCTCCTTCAAGTACTTTGTAGAAATCATACTACCATCGGGACTAGACATTAGGGCCAACATACAAAGAGCCTCCAAACTCCATAAGCCGTACAGACTAACGTGGAATTACTACAACAAGAGAGTCATATCGCGTAATGCAGAATTACGGTTGTAAAAGAGAATTGTTTTCCTGGAAGATTTATACGCCTCAGAAACAATATCTCTTGGAGGTCACTCTAAAATTATAGAAATTGTAAAACAAGAAAGGAAAATTCTCCGGAAAATTTATGGTCCCACCAGAGAAAATGGAATGTGGATTAAGAGGAGAACAGGGGACCTCTGACAGGTTCACTGATGCCGTACGCAAGAGACGCCTGACATTCCATGGTCATATGTATAGAATGGGCAGCGACAGACTAACCAAAAGATTATTTAAAGTAATCAACTGAACGAAAGTCAAAATAAACTGGCTAGAAGAAACGAAGGCGGATCTCCAAGAAACGAATGTCACGGACGACATCATAGAAGATCGTGGAGCGTTTAGTACAACAGCTAAGCACAAATTCGTGGAGGAACCCAAAAAGAAAACTGGTGGGAAGTGGTCCACAGAATGCAAGATACAACACAGTGCATTCATGAAGCTTTTTTTTTGCTATTTGCTTTACTTCGCATTGACACAAATAGGTCTTATGGCGACGATGGGACAGGAAAGGCCTAGGAGTCGGAAGGAAGCGGCCGTGGCCTTGATTAAGGTACAGCCCCAGCATTTGCCTGGTGTGAAAATGGGAAACCACGGAAAACCATCTACAGGGCTGCCGACAATGGGGCTCGAACCCACTATCTCCCGAATACTGGATACTGGCCGCACCTAAGCGACTGCACCTATCGAGCTCGGTGAAGACATTTTTGGAGGACACGAAGGCGAATACCATCAGGCCAACGAACAAGTTCAAACGTGCTCTTTGAATGGGCACACAGAAGAAGTATTAAATAAATAAATAAATAAATAAATAAATAAATAAATAAATAAATAAATAAATTCTGATTAAGGGCATGTGGTTAACTCAATTTCGGCCTAAATGTCACATGACAGTTTCTGTTCTAACAGATTCGATTTTTTAGGGAGACATGGATTTTTACCGTCGGATTCAGCACTGATACGAAATGGTATTCTACATCAAATTGTAAATGTTTACTCAATTACAGCTAGCCCAATGTATACCTTCCTTCTTAAACGAAATAAGAGTTTCCTCCACATTGTTGGACTGCAGGTAGCGTTTCCTTGACAACGGTTCGCCTGTTCCACTGCTTCTTCATATTAAAGTGACATTACTACTTGTTGAGAAGTTGTGATCACACACCATGGAGACCTACACGTCATGAGAACGGTAGTTCGGGGGCTTTATGCTTCATGATCATGTAGGGTAGGCTTGTTAAATACTTGTGGTTTTTTTTGCTTTCTAACACGTGACTAGATCATCTCTCTGAATTCGCTGTATTCTTAGTTGTCTTCTGTTGACTGCAAGATTACTCCTCTAGATATACAGTTATGATTAAATAAATCATCAATAAACCCATGAATGAATTTATAAATAAGTAATTGAATTAAGAAATTCAGATGGTTTTCTATACCTTCAGAGATCCAGAGAGATGCATCAACACAAATCAATCTCTTGAGATAAATAGCCATCAAAATAGGTTTGAGAATATCTCTAGGAAAAAAGCCCAATTTATTACAAACATAAAAAAAAGGCTCCAAAATTTTTGATATGACATAATATTTGTCAAATAGAGAAAGTAAAGATATTAAAATATCTCGGAGAAACCATTTAAAAAATGGTTTAGGAAAATTTGCTATAGAAGAAAAGTTACACAAGTTGGAAAAAGCGTATGGCACCACTAAGGATTTTTAAAACAAGAAACACTTATCTAAAAATCTCAAAATAAGGCACTAAAATACAGCGGTGAAACCAGAGTGTCTTTACGCAAGGGAATGTCTAGTTTTGAACTACAGTTTAAATAAACTTGAAGTACTAGAAGGGAAAATCATGAGAATAATCTTAGGTTCAATGAAAACAACAGAACAATGGAAATTAAGAAGCAATAAGGAAATATACTAGAACATAGAAAATATACCAGAAAGAGGAAGAAAAAAAAGGAGATTGCTATTTGTTTTTGGACATATCTATAGAATGGATGGTAACAGATATTCAAGTAGCTTTTTGAGAAAAAGTCAACAACAATCTGGATTCAAGAGGTCACTAATGATTTAGAAAGAAATACCTCAACAGAAGATGAAACTATGGAAAGAGAGATTTAAAAAAATGTTTATAAGAATGGAAAGATTTGGACGAAGAATGAAAAGGAATGTAGGTCCAAAGTGCTCTGAGGAGAGAAGAAAAAATATTAGTGCAGTGATGAAGGAATAGGAAACAGCAAGGAAGGAAGAATTGAAATTAACACGTGATCTCTAGTAGGTCTCATAGTAAAGAAGAAGAAAATACATGAATAAATTCAATGAATAGACAATTTTATAAATATAAAAACTATATGCCACCTCTGTGGTGTGGTGGTTGGTGTGATTAGCTGCTACCCCCCGGGATGCCCGGGTTCGATTCCCGGCTCTGCCACGAAATATGAAAAGTTGTAAGAGGGATGGAACGGGGTCAACTTAGCCTCGAGAGGTCAACTGAGTAGCCATCCTCGAAGTGGATTTCCGTTTATCCTCCAGGCAAATGCTGGGATGGAACCTAACCTAAGGCCACGGCCATGGCCGCTTCCTTCCCTCTTCCTTGTCTATCCCTTCCGATCTTCTCATCCCTCAACAAGGCCCCTGTTCAGCATAACAGGTGAGGCCACCTGGGCGAGGTACTAGTCCTCCTCCCCAGCTGTATGTCGCCGACCCAAAGTCTTAACGCTCCAGGACACTGCCATTGAGGCGCTAGAGGTGGGATCCCTCGCTGAGTCCGAGGGTAAAACCAACACTGGAGGGTAAACTTATTAATAAATAAATAAATAAATAAATAAATAAATAAATAAATAAATAAATAAATAAATAAATAAATAAATAAATAAATAAATAAATAAATAATAAAATCTATATAATATAAATGAAGGAGAGAAAACAAGAGTAAGTAAACACAGTCGAGACTCGTGTAATCCAGACTACTTCGGGCGATAAGTTGTTCTGATTGAAATAAGTGCGGATTAACCGAAATAACCGTCAAGAACAGTGGATATTGCATTAAAACTCCGTTTAGATCAACATACTTCTATTCTGGCACATTTAAAGGCCACAAAAAATATGATTAATTATGTTATAGTATCCTGTAAATCTGAAAAGCCAGTCTGAACTCGCTGAGTATGTGAGGTATGCATTACATTACGAACATTTCCTTAGCAGCTTGAATTTCAGTTTTTCTGACTGCCAGCAGGTGTGTTGATCACTTCTACACGACAATCATCTGCGGGTTTACTCTGAGGACTCTTTCATTGAGTTTAATTCTATTTTATGGCAAATTTCAACAGATCAATTTATTTTTTAAAAAATGTATAAGATATAACTGATGGGAAATTTATTTCTAGGCCTATATAACTTTGTTATGTAGTATTTATTGATAGGACCGATAATAATATGGATATTTGGTAATTAAATTATAGGTTTTCCTCTAAACTACGATTTCACTCAAAGTGAATACAATTATTTATAGCCTAGCTTCTATTGCCTCACTCCCAGACTTTACGTACTGATTCGCAAACAATTCTCTTCAGCCATTTTCTCGTGATGCGCGCGCAGACAGACAGACAGACAGACAGACAGACAGACAGACAGACAGACAGCACGGAAAAAAGTGCATTTCCTTGTTTCTGTGAACAATACAGACACAAAAATACAATTTTTTTAAATTCCAAGCAATGCACAGACAAATCTCTTATTTTATATACATGACGTCTCATAACGCAAATCCAAACAGATGTAAATGCACGACACTAGAAGCAAAAAAGTGTTAGTAAACATGGGTCCACTTTGGGAGATAATTTAGAATGTATGGTTACCAATCACTACTGACTTGTGTGTGTGGAAACGTAGTATCATGGACTTACAGCTGTTTCAATTTGGCCTATTAATAATGAGGTAAGGTAAGGGTGTATTCTGCCCGAAGGCAGGTCCGCCTGAGCCGGAGTTTACGTACGGTAGGGTGGCCAGTTCCTTTCCGCTCCTCCAATCCCTTGCCCCCACCAACAGTGCGTGGCAACCCATCCAAATCTTGACCACGCCCAATGTTGCTTAACTTCGGAGATCTCACGGGATCCGGTGTTTCAACACGGCTACGGCCGTTGGCATTAATAATGAAACACCCTGTATATATATTTCATAATTTTTTGACTTTTATTACGTTTTCATTTAGATGAAGGGGTTTCAACCCACAAATAGGAAAGTAAATTGTACAATAACGACGAGTGAAATGTATTTGTTTATGTTGTTACTGCAGTACTCTTGGTGAAAAGAAGAGGAAACTGACAACACAAGGCTTTTGAAAATGTTACAATTTTTGTATTTAAAAATCGAGCTACAAATGTAGCTGTGCCCCAGAACTGTAGAATGTCCCCCTTTCTTGACTGTCATGTCCCGTCATTCCTTCCTGCAACAGTTGGTCATCCTACTCGTTAAGCTTCTCTGTGGCCTCTTCAGTAAAATGGTCCAGGTTTTGTCTCATAGCTGCAGGTGTTCTAAGGTTAAGTTCATGCTGATTCATTTGCAGTTTTTTTATCTTTCTTCTTCTGAGGATTTTATCTCTTTCATTAAATTCAATTTTTTTTTCGCCTCGACCCCAATGAATATCGTCTGGTAATGCCACTGAAAAAGGAGAAACTTATTTCAATGACATTAGTCATAACATATTGTCTCTGATGTAGCTATAAGACCTCGGTGAACAGGTCAGCAGTCGAGATACTTGTAAGACCTGTATTTCACAGACAGGTCCGACCAGTCTGCTGTACTGCATATCTCACCTCAATTTAGACGCTTGCCAAAGTATATTTTTATCTCTTTCAACTTCAGAATGTAGCGGTACTTCCGACTTACCAATTCTTCCTAGACAGTATCTTCATTTTTAATGCTCAAAACATTTTTATCAAAGTAGGGCTCCCCATACTAGGAATAACGTAAAGTTAACCAATTTCCTCAATTGTGCCCAAAGTTGAAGGGATAAAGGGCCCGGGAATGTTTCTAATTCTGAGTCTTGGACAGGCCTATCAAACTAAACAAACACATTTGGAGAATCACTGCCGACCTAAATGCAGATCCAGAAAAACAGGCTGAAATCGCTTGTTCACTTACTCGTTTTATTTTTGATTCAGATCCTAGTCAAATTAAATTATTTACACAATTCTTTCTGTAATGTGTTCCTTGCTTTAATACCCTCAGGCATTTTTTGATTTTTTTGAAAAATGTCCGCACCGAATGTTGTTATAAGGTCATAGGTGGATTGACTCACATTAGCGCTCGTAGTGGTGCTTAAGTGAAACAATGCATTGACTCACATCAGCGCTCGTAGTGGTGCTTAGGTGAAACAATGCATTGACTCACATTAGCGCTCGTAGTGGTGCTTAAGTGAAACAATGCATTGACTCACATTAGCGCTCGTAGTGGTGCTTAAGTGAAACTCGGCATTGACTCACATTAGCGCTCGTAGTGGTGCTTAAGTGAAACAGTGCATTGACTCACATTAGCGCTCGTAGTGGTGGTTAAGTGAAACAATGCATTGACTCACATTAGCGCTCGTAGTGGTGCTTAAGTGAAACTCTGCATTGACTCATATTAGCGCTCGTAGTGGTGCTTAAGTGAAACTATGCATTGACTCACATTAGTGCTCGTAGTGGTGCTTAAGTGAAACTCTGCATTGACTCACATTAGTGCTCGTAGTGGTAGTAAACTCCAAACTGCTAATCTAATCGACCGGATAACGATGATTAAGTAAATAATTTTAATTTTTAGGAACAAATAAATAATATATTCTCATACTTTATTATATATTATTTACGTACACTTCGTAGCTCATATCCCTAAGATGTTTTCAACATTGAGTTGCTTACCTGAAGGGATTTCTTCAGACCTTGGCCAAACATTACTGAAAACGTAGTAATAATAAAATATTTGGGAGGAATTTTTGAACTATTCGAAATCGGAAGCGGTGTCCCGCAAGGAGACGGTTTATCCCCAGTATTATTTAACCTAGTTTTATAAAACATGCTTCTTGAATGGAGAAGGAAGAGATTAAAGGGATGAATATTGGCAGACTTCTTAAAAACAAAATTCATCTCGACTTCTTAGCTTTTGTAGATGACTTCGCAATCCTTTCAACAACAGGCTAGAAGAAATCCAGTAGGCCTATATAGAAAAACTTCACGAAAAGTTGACTCCAAATTTCTTCTTCTTCTTCTTCTTCTTCTTTTGTTACGGACCCCGGGCAGCTTTTTCATGGTTTGGGTTTTCTTCTTCTCCTCCTAGAATCTCCTCATCCTCTTTCTCCTTCTCTCCCGTTCTTCATCTGATGTTTAGAGTATCCTCTTCTCTTGGCTCTCCTACTGGTACTTCTCTATCCCATTCGTGTGCCTTTCTCTGTCCCTGCTATCTTCTAACTCACTCAGTTCCCGTCTTTCCTCATCACATGTCCAGCAAATCTTGCTCTTTACATTCATATTTCTTCGTAGATCGTCCTCATGTTCCGGTATAGTTCGCTCCTCGACATTCGTTTACACCTTTCACCTCCTCTTTTTAGTCCCAGTTACTTTCTCAGAATTTTTATTTCTTCTCTCTCGAGTTGCTCTGCCCTCATACCTTTCTAATATCATTTGAAAAGACGTAGTGTATGGAAGAATCATCATCATCATCATCATCATCATCATCATCATCATCATCATCATCATCATAAAGTGTTCTCTCACTATTGGTAGATTCCTGACACCATAGCTGTCTCTATCTACTCCTGTGCTAGACCAACTGTTTCGTAGTCCGATATCTTCCTCTTTTCATTTCATTCAGTTTTGTTATTCTCTTTTCTAGTTTCTTTTCCCCTTCCAGTATAAACTTCAAGAACTGTTGTTAGAAGGTCTGTTCCTTTCAACGATGTCCTATCCAAAAACTAAATTAAGAACTAGCAAGCAAGCAACCAAGCAAGCAAGCAGTCTTTATTCCTGGCGAAATTAGGGCCCAAGGCCCTCTTACACTTACCACAGCATTTAAAAACCGATGTAACATAAATGTAAACGATTATAACAAATCATTTAAAATATAGCAGTACTAATAGTAATATATGGAGATAATATAAATAATTACAGAATGTTCAACATGAAAATATAAATGAAGATGGTAATAATTATAAACCTAGCAATAGCAATAATGAAAGAACCCGAAAAGACATTGAAAAAATCGAGAAGAAGGAAAGAAATATTTTAAGAAAAATTCTCGGACCATAAAAAATGTGCTGACACATTCCGATTACGCAGTAAGAAAGATGTATACAAAGCATGCAGCAGGATTTCAGATACAGTACGCAAACGAAGGGTTAAATTCTTTGGACATATTTCAAGGATAGCCGACGACAGACCTCGATAGGAAAGGCAACTCTTATGAGGATTGTTTTGTTAACACCAAGAAGGATCTGCAAGAAACGAACATCAAGGATTAAGACATCTACAACAGAACCACATAAAGAATGAGATACACACATCTGAGGGGTTCCTAGAGCCAGAAACAGCGATCAAGAAGAAACAACATCTGTAAGGAAGGAATAAAGGAACACTGGGGCAAAGAAAACTGAAGTCATGAAGAGTTATGAATGAAAAGAAGGGAATACAGTGCAAACCTACACCTAGCAAATACATTTCTAATTTTTACGAGAAAATGCTTATTTACACTTCAGTCATGATACAAGTCAGCTAGAAGTATTCAGCAAGTGATTTCGGCAATCCATCTTAAATCTCGTAAGGGGACGCAAGTCTCTAATGTTAATAGGGAGGGTATTCAACAGCCTAGCGGCAGTGAATGAGAGGAGGCAGATCGTGTATCGTGGTTGTGATAGGAGAGGAGGGAATTAAAGTTTGATGAAAGGTAATTCAGTACACCTGAGTTTAGAACTCTATGCAGAAGGTATAAAATGTACAGACTGCTATGCTTGTGTACACGAAGCCATGACACCTCCCTATATTAAGGTGAAATGTATAGAAACAAAACGCAGCTTCAATATAAATCTAATACAGGTGTTTAAACTCCGTTCAAACATCTTATTAGTGTCTTGAGATATGTCATTAAATACAGTGTCACAGTAGTCTAGAACAGGTAACATAAATGATTTTACCAGTTGTATTTTTTAGATGCTTTGAAAATAGAGTAGCGTTTGAGAGGAGAAGGGATTTCTGAACTTTACGGCATGTACTTATCAGTTGTTCGGTCCAATTTAGCGTCTCAGTAATTACAAAACCTAAGTTCCTTAGTGACGTACAATAGGACACGACAGTATTATTTAACATAATTGGTGGTACATGTCTACTTTTTAACAAGTTTAGGTTTCTTTTGCTGCCAAATATTACACTCTGAGTATTGTTGCCATTTGTTAACAAGGTGTTATTTTTGAGTCATCGTAATCAAAATTTACCTTGTCAGTGGCTTCGTGGATGTCTTATTGATATGACTGATAATAAATCTGAAGGTCATTTGCATAGATGTGGTACTTGTTATATTTTAATGCATCCTCTATGTCGTTCACACTAACAACAAATGAAAGTTGGGGCACGGAAACTGCCCCCTGCGGGACACTTATTGAGACTACTGACTTTGAGCAGTAGCGTTCGAGAGGAAAAAAAAAAGGATTTCAAGTATTTACGAGAAATTAATAAACTGGCAGGGGTAAATCAGGAAAAAAACCGAGCTTACAAGATCACCTGGAACAATTAAAACAAACAAAATCTATATTAAAAAATTGGGAAAGTACGAAATTGCAACACATTAATCAAACCAGAAGTTTTTCACGCATCTGAAACTCTGATAACTGGAAGCAGATCACAAAGAGAACAATGGCATTTGAATGGAAAAAAACACAAGAATTTGGTTGACAAATATACTTCTAAACCCAGCACTATCCATGGAAAACTGCAGCGGTTGGGTTTGTGGAACCAAAAACGCAGATCGACGGGTAATTTTTAAAACCATTCAAGATATAACAAAGTTTAGAAACCTATTAAAGAAACATATTTGCAGAGATAACTAAATGAAAATATCAGGGACAGGCCAAAGACGCAGAAAGAAACGGATGAACGAATGACAATATATTGGGAAGAAAAAGTAATAAAATGATAAACACTGAAAAATTAACGAGGTGTTCACACAATTAAAAAAACGTCTATTAAATTAAAACATTACAGGACGATGGCTCCACGAGAGGTGACATAGGAATGCAAAACTCTAAAAGGAAGAAGAGCTAGAGCATCCATAAATTTAAAAAAATATATCAACAAGAAGGACAATGGTGGATAGTGACAAATGGAGTGGTGTACAGAAAACTGGAGCCCATGGCAAATACTATATGGAAGAAGAGGATTTCCTTCTCTGGGTCACATTGTCAGCACACCAGAAACTAGATTAGCAAGAAAAATTACAGAAAAACTCAGGAATCTGAATAAACAAGCAGGATGGATTAAGGAAATTTTAGAGGATATGGAAGAACTAGAAATAACTCGGGACGATTTGCAAAACAAGACAGAAAATTTAAAGAACTACATAACATACAAATTAGATTTAAACCAAAAATAGACAAATAACCACTATGAAAAGTGCATTTACAGATGAGAAAAATCAGTACGAATGAATAACTACTAGGTAATTTGGAAAAAAAATCAATCGAAGAAGATCACCAGAAAATGATGACTGAAGCTGTCCAATGATGACGTAAAATAATAATAATAATAATAATAATAATAATAATAATAATAATAATAATAATAATAATAATAATAATAATAATAACTTCAAACACATAGCCTGGTTGAAAAACTGGCAATTAAGGAAAGGAGGATTATCCGAAAAATTATTGGTCCCAACATCAAAGATGATGTTTACAGAGTTCGGAGTAACATAGAAATATACAGCTACACTGAGAAGATAGCAAGCGTAATCCGGAAAAGATGGATAACTTTTTATGCTCACCTCTTCAGATTGTCGGCTGAAAGAATCTCTAAACGTTTGTTGTCCAACTTCAGAAATCTCAAAAGGATTCCTCGTTGGCATTTTAGAGTATGGGATCATAGAAACAAACATTCAACTCCCAGCACCACTCACACATAAACTTAGACAGGTTCACCAAGAAGGAGTCTCAACTCGACTGAAGTATGTCCATTCTGATGCATGGAAGTAACCACAATCTGAAAGGATCAAAACCTGCTGGCCCGCAATAAGACAAACAGTTGAGGTCTCGCGGTCCTAAGTTTCCCTAACGATGAGGAAGAAGAAGAAGAAATAATAATAATAACATGAGGACCCGCACTGCTCCGCAACATTGGTTATAAACTGGTCAGATAACTCGTCTTGATACGCCTGTCGTAGTTATATTATTTTGCCTGCCCTTTTCAATGATTTTATGAACATTTAATATGAAGCGCGTTATCTTATGCCGCAGTACGTAGTGTGACGTCATCAGGTCGTCTGTTTGTTAAAAATCTATCCATATATTCACTGTTTTTATCCTACAGTTCTTGATGTAAAGCTTGATGTTGTGTCGTAGAAGGCAATTGTATATTTAACAGCAGTTCTTCTATACAGAACGGATATTTTGTGATCTCATAGGTTAGTCTCAAAGGAGCGTTTTTGGTCAGACAGAGCACTTTCTTAAAATATACAGCCTTCATTCTTTCTAGTGTATCTAGGTGTTCCCAGATAATGTCTAAGGCGTATGTCATGATGCGGTCGGTTTGTATATAGGCTTTATTCTCTTAGCAGCATGTAAGTTATTAGGAACGTTCTGCCATCTGTTGAACATATTTGGAAGCTGGAAAAGGTTAGAGAATCAAAGAGTATCTAGCAGAGAATAGTACTCTTCCGTGACCAGAGAAAGTGTATACTCTCTGGCTTGACTGGTAGTAATCAAACATGGCTGCATGCAATGACATTACTAAGGATGAAAATCACTTATGTCAGAAATATTTTATCAATTAAAGTGTTAGTCGCTTAGCAACCTGCTAAGTACAGAATGTATTGCGGGTTAGGGCAAGCCTTCGCTTGCAATCACTGGAGTAATCAATTAATGATTTTATTTTATGATTACTCAAACTTGGCTGAACTTCGAGACCTATCAATGTCTCACGATTCACCGGTAGGTAATTCCGGAGGGAATAAAACAATAATGAAGTAAATCCGTCCAGTAGAAGGGACGGACTGATTTGCAAAAGCTGTTTTTAGTAAACTCTTTTAATACATGGACATGCTCAGGGGACGAACATACGTATGTATATTTGTAGAATTCAGGAAGGCAGGAGATTCCATTGACTGCGATGTGTTGCTTCATATAATTGCATAAATGTGAATCGAAGAGAAACTGCTGGCATTAATACAAGCAACCCTGACTAATACCATAACCAAGGTAAAATTTCAAGGCTGTTTTTCTGCACCATTTGGAATTAAAACGGCTGTTAGGCAGGGAGATGTACTCTCACCATTCTTGTTCAACTGGATACTGGAGAAAGTAATACAGGATTGGCGTCAGATAATACAAGGTAGAAACTTGTTCAGACCTGTAATAAGGATTGCGATGAACAGGAGCGTAATGGAAATCGACTGCTTAGTTATTGCTGATCGTATAGCAAGAATGGCAGAAAATTTTGAAATTGGAACAGAAGAAGAAGCAGCAGAACAAACGGGTTTGCGGATATCCTTTGAAAAGATGGAAGTAATGTCTAACATCAAAGAAAATACCACCCGCCTGACACCAAATATGGAACAATAAACCGTGTGTATAAATTTAAATACCTCGGTGAGCGGATCCAATCAAGCGGGCTAGATACAGAGGCTTTAACGGGTAGACAAAAGGAGGAAAAAGAAATGGAGGTAGCTTTCCAAACCAGCCAAAACATACAGTATTAATAAGAGATGCTTTCCCATAAATACCAAAATTCACCATTATAATAGCGTCGCCAAGCCGGTATCTGTCTATGCGTCACAATGCCTTATTGTCTCTCAGATATATGCGCTAACTAATTCAGAGCAGAGCGAAATATTGTCGGCACTTGGCGCAAACTATGATAACAGGATCTACATAAGAAAATCCCGACAAGAAAACTGATTTAAGATAGAGAAGATCACGGACACAATGGGCAAACGCAGGGCTCGTTCCTACAGTCACTGTCGATGGACAAAACGCATTTTTTTTTCAAATCCGCTATAACGATTCGCTGGTACGTTAACGTTAATTAAAACCTCGAAGAAATTGCCCTACGAGCAGATCACGCGCACAAACGAGATGTCTTCGGAACGGGCCTTTTGACTACCAGGTGCTATCAGGTGTACATAAATATTAGGGACCCAGCCTATTAGTACTCTTAGAAGTTATGTTACACACTCTGCAGTTCTGCTATGAGGTGTGTATAAACATTAGGAGCCGAGCCTATTAGAACCCCTAGAGGTTACATTACACAACAGTTCTGCTACGAGGTATGTATAGATTTTAGGAGCCCAGCGTATTAGCATCCCTAGAAGTTACTTTACTCAACAGTTCTGCTATGAGGTGTGTATAAATATTAGGAGCCCAGCCTATAAGAACCCCTAGAAGTTACTTTACTCAACAGTTCTGCTATGAGGTGTGCGTAAACATTAGAGGCCCAGCGCTTTAAGACCCCCTACAGTTATGTTACACAACAGTTCTGCTATGAGGTGTGCATAAACATTAGGGGCCTAGCCTATTAGAACCCCTAGAAGTTACTTTACTCAACAGTTCTGCTATGAGGTGTGTATAAATATTAGGAGCCCAGCCTATAAGAACCCCTAGAAGTTACTTTACTCAACAGTTCTGCTATGAGGTGTGCGTAAACATTAGAGGCCCAGCGCTTTAAGACCCCCTACAGTTATGTTACACAACAGTTCTGCTATGAGGTGTGCATAAACATTAGGGGCCCGGCCTATTAGAACCCCTAGAAGTTACTTTACTTAACAGTTCTGCAATGAGGTGTGTATAAACATAAGGGGCCCAGTGTATTAAGACCCCTAGAGTTATGTTACACAACAGTTCTGCTATGAGGTGTGCATAAACATTAGGGGCCTAGCCTATTAGAACCCTTAGAAGTTACTTTACTCAACAGTTCTGCTATGAGTTGTGTATAAATATTAGGAGCCCAGCCTATAAGAACCCCTAGAAGTTACTTTACTCAACAGTTCTGCTATGAGGTGTGCGTAAACATTAGAGGCCCAGCGCTTTAAGACCCCCTACAGTTATGTTACACAACAGTTCTGCTATGAGGTTTGCATAAACATTAGGGGCCTAGCCTATTAGAACCCCTAGAAATTATGTAGCACAACAGTTCTGCTATGAGGTGTGCATAAACATTAGGGGCCTAGCCTATTAGAACCCCTAGAAATTATGTAGCACAACAGTTCTGCTATGAGGTGTGCATAAACATTGGGGGCTCGGCCTATTAGAACCCGCAGAGGTTATGTTACACAACAGTTGTGCTATGAGGTGTGCATAAACATTAGGAGCCTAGCCTATTAGAACCCCTAGAAATTATGTAGCACAACAGTTCTGCTATGAGGTGTGCATAAACATTAGATGCCCAGCCTATTATAACTTCTAGAAGTTATGTTAGTCAACAGTTCTGCAATGAGGTGTGCATTAACATTTGGGGCCCGCTCTATGAGAACCCCTAGAAGTTATGTTACAAAACAGTTCTGCTATGAAGTATGCATAAATATTAGGGGTCCAGCCTATTAGTACTCTTAGAAGTTATGTTATGCAACAGTTCTGCTATGAGGTGTGCATAAACATTAGGAGCCCGACCTATTAGAACCCCTAGAAGTTATGTTATGCAATAGTTCTGCTATGAGGTGTGCATGAACATTAGGGGCCCGACTTATTAGAACCCCTAGAGGTTATGTTATACAACGGTTCTGCTATGAGGTATGCATACACATTGGGGGCCCGGCCTATTAGAATCCCCAGAAGTTATGTTACACAACAGATCTGCTATGAGGTGTGCATACACATTAGGGGCCCGGCCTATTAGAATCCCTAGAGTTATGCTGCACAACAGTTCTGCTATGAGGTGTGCATAAGCATTAGGTGCCCAGTCTTTTTTAACCCCTAGAAGTTAAGTTACACGACAGTTCTGCTATAAGGTGTGCTTAAACATTAAGGGTCCGGCCTATTAGAACCCCTAGAAGTTATGCTACACAACGGTTCTGCTATGAGGTTTGCATAAACATTAGGGGCCCAGCGTATTAGAACCCCTAGAAGTTATGCTACACAACGGTTCTGCTATGAGGTGTGCGTACACATTAGGGGCCCACCCTATTAGAACTCCTAGAAGTTGTGTTAATCTCGCTACACTGCGGAAGAGCGGACTAGGTGACAGTTCCTGCTAGTCAATTTATTGCCTAAACATCCGAGCTTAAGTAATGAGATGTCTCATTGGGCAGGTTACGCGGTGTACCGAGTGATCAGGAAGTTTCTCTCTTTCTTGCTGATTAATGAACGTTGACTTAACGATTCTAGTTCACCGAGAAAGTTGTCCACTCATTTCTGAGTTCGTTACGCCTTGTCTTTACCTTACCATCATCACAGCCGGCAGCTCTCTCGGTGGGCCAGTGGTAGAATATTGCTCTCCGGCCCCCAGTATCTCGGGTTTACACACGGCGGTGTTAGACTGATTTTTGAAGGGTAGAAAAATGTCCATTTGACACTCCATGTCGTACGATGTCGAAGAAGATCTCTGGTGACTCATTTGGTGTTTAAGCGGCAAAATTAATTAAAATCTCAGCCTTAGATCACCCAATTGAAATTGAACTTATTCTGGTATCTGGTGGAGTCTGCAGATGATCTGCAGAAATTGATGAGTGTCATGGACACAGTCTTGGGGAAGGAGTACGAGATGAAAATGATAAAGCTAATTCTGTATGAAATATTAAAAAATGCTACTATACTATGCATTTATTATTATTATTATTATTATTATTATTATTATTATTATTATTATTATTACATATAATTCACAATTTTATAATCGGGTGTATGTGCTTCTTCGGTACAATGTTCATAAAAGGACTGCTATTTAAGACATGCGCACATATCCTGCATAAATGCGGGTATAAATGCTGGTATGTTGACAAATAAATTTGACAGATATACTTATATATATAGGATATTTACTATACATTGCCAAAATTATTAGTAGAATATTTTCGTTAGTCCTCTATATATATGGTGAATGGTTCATACCAATCAACTTCCTTACTATATGGCATGTGGCCAGGATTGCTGCTTTTTGTAATTCTGTGTAAGTGAAGGGGTGCAGATTAAGTGCTCCTGTGTAGTGTCTTTGGTATAACGCCATTACATCCAATCATTACTGGAATTAAGATAACGTGGTCGAGTCCCCCGTATGGGTTTTATTTCTGTGTCCAGAGCCGTAAAGTAGGAGATATTGTCTGTTTATATTGATTGGAGGTTGTGAGGATTAGGGCAGGCTATGTCAATTACGAAACGGATTTTCTTGTTTTTATCTACAAAAGTTATATATGGTCTATTGCAGGTAATAGTTTTTTATCAGTGATGATACTTGTTCTTATTCTTTTCTTCACGGGGCCTCTAAATATTAGTTCCTAATTAGCGTCGACCTCTAAGATCTTTTGCTACTATGTTTTTCCTTCATTCCCACGTAGATATACCTGCTCCCTTCACAAAGCTGCACGTTTTTCTTATTGGATCGTCTTGGATTTTTCTTCCCTCTTCACCTGTTAGTCCTAGAGTGGAGAGTCTGATTCTACCCAGCGCCTCACATTCGAAAAGTATGTGCTCAGCTGATTCCTCTGCTGCACTGCATTTCCTACATATACTGTCTCTTATTACTCCAATTCTATGTAGGTGTTTTTTCAGATGGCAGTGTCCTGTCAACACTTCTACTACCCATCATATTTTGTATGCTGAGTTTCAACAGTTCTTTAGTATGTTTCTTGTTAGGTCCTTTTATCAGTTCCTTTGCAAGCCTGCATCCTGTAGTTTTTTCAGTTGTCTATTTGTTTCTTTTATACCCATTTTCCCATGTATTGTCGGGCTTGTCCATAGGAAATCCCGCATACAGATTCTGGGCCTACAGAACGTGTTTCTGCCCCTTTTCCGGCCAGTTTATCTGCCTTTTCAGTGGTGACACTTTGTGATTTTCACTTTCCAAGACTGATTGGGGTTTGTACTTTCAATATGCTGTAGTACAGTGGATTAGGTTATTTTGTCGGACTCATTTCTGATGAATAATTTTTGCAATTTTATTATTATATTTCTTTTGTAGGCTCCATGGCTCAGGCGGAAGCGCGTCGGCCTCACATCGCTGGGTTCCGTGTTTCAAATCCCGGTCATTCCATGTGAGATTTGTGCTGGACAAAGCGGAGACGGGACAGGTTTTTCTCCACGTACTCCGGTTTTCCCTGTCATCTTTCATTCCAACAACACTTTCCAGTATCATTTCATTTCACCTGTCAGTTTTTAATCATTGCCCTAGGGGAGAGCGACAGGCTTCGGCAGGCGGCACAATTCCTATCCTCGCCGCTTCATTCATTCCATCCGCGACCCGGACACTAACTCGAAAACAGGTTGTAAGTTTTATTTTATACTTTTTATCGATTTTGGCCATCTAAGGACCACGTAAAGTAACTCACAGCGGTCATTTATATTTGTTTCCTGTTTCCTTTCTTGCTTTTATTAGTTCTTCATTATTTCACTGTGATTTTTCCTACTCTCCTCTGTCCAAGTGTTATTCCGCTCCTTTCTTTCTGTTTCTTGGAAACCCGTGACATTTTGTATGTATCTCCTAAATGTTGCTCTCTCATGTATTATATCTATTGTTATTCCCATCTTTCTTTATGCTATGCATCGACTGGTTGTCGTTCTTACTCTTGTGAACATGATTAAAAATATTTTCTTTCAGTCTGACATTATCCATCCTTATTATATAACCAAAGAACTTAACACTCCCCTTGCTGATCGTATCAGACATTCTTTCAGTTTCTTTATTTTTGTAGAAGTCTTCATTCTTCCTGTGTCTGAACTGAATCCCACTGTCGGCAGCTCTGAAGTCGGTTCCGTGGTTTCCCATTTTCACACCAGGCCAATGCTGGGGTTGTAGCTTAATTAAGGCCACGGCCACTTCCTTCCCACTCCTAGCCCTTTCCTATCGCATTATCGCCATAAGACCTATCTTTGTCGATGCGACGTAAAACAGCTACCAATAAAAGCACATTTTTCTTAGAATTTTCTTTCTAGCTCTTTTATTTTCCTGTTTTCATGTTGATTATACACATTCTGGTTTATATTATTAGTAATCCACTTTTTATTAATTTTATTATTATCATCACAATTAATGCCTTACTAATTTGTAACCTGATCCTAATTATGTATAATTCCGTCTGTTGTTTTGTAACTGATACGTAAA